>NW_010139596.1:0-26693 GCF_000699245.1 Pterocles gutturalis | reverse complement strand
TTTATTTTATATATTTATTTATTATATAGAGTTTATTTTTAATGAAATATGTACAGGCCAGATAGGCATTTTGGAAGCTTTAGGCTCTGTAAGCATTAAAATGGCAAAGGCCACTATAAACCTGTGGTAAATTCATGCAAGTAAATATAAAGGTGCATGGATAAAAATAAAAAAAAACAATAAAAAGGTAATAATAATAATAAATTCTAGTGACCCTCATGTACTAAAGGCGACAATCTCTTTTGTGCCCGTATTATTGTACAAGTATGCACACCACTCATGACACTGAGTCCTCACTCTTCTGACTGCTTGTTTCATAGCTTACCCCCAGAGGATTAAAGAGAAAACTGGGTCTTCAACTTTTTTTCTGTGTCTGTAATATTTCCTCTCTGATAAAGTGACTTCTTACATCGTTGTAAACTACACAGCTCTGGAAAATATAGAGGTTGGAATATATTCTACTTGTTAAAACCTATTGCAGATTATACCAAAGCTAAATGATAAATATGCTTTTTTTTTTTCCTAAAGCAGAATGCCAGAAACAGCATAAGCGATATCAACAATTGTACTAATTTTAAGATTCCAGAAATAGCACATAACAGTTTCAGAGGGCAAGAACCAGGTTAACAGGATCACTCTTGTAAACATGTTTATTTGTGCACTTGACTATCTACTATGAAATTATACAAGTTCCATAGGGGTCATTGTAACATCTTTTATGGAAATTGCTTTCAGTGTGAACTGTCATAATACATGATATTAGCACCCTTCCTAAAGTAAAACTTGCAAAATGAAACTAATAAATCTCTATCAATAATGATAATGAGGGGGACAGTATTAGACTTGTTTTCTTTTGTTTTCATAAAATACATTCAAATATTCATAGACTGTAAGTGAGCTGACAGTATGTAATATTTAAGGAATTGTAGCATTTTATGTTAAGCACATAAAGGTGTTGATTAGCAGTTACCATTTGGGAATCAACCCTTAGGAAAAGGTAGTTTTTCCCCAGTACCCTGAAGGGAAGAAAAAAAAAAAAACCAAACCAAAAATCATGTAAGGTCCCTATGACAAATGTATTTTGTAGTTGTATCCCTTAGGACTTGAATCCAGTACCAGTGAGTGTAACATTTGCCATTGGATCTGCTGGGAGTGTGACTGGTCCTGACACTCCTGGCTGTCCGCAGAGGCACAGAGGCTGAGCAGAGACGTGCTTTGGAGGAGCTATACATAAGTTTGTAGCCTATTTGTAATTAAGTAATTTTTGCTCTAAAGCACTCTTGTCCATGTGATATATATTATTTGAATCGTAATTCTGTTCTGGAATAACCTCTGGCTTGGTGTCCTGAATGAACGTGACCTTCTGTACTTGAGCAGGTAGGAGGGGCTGCATCTCAACTGGCGATATCAGTAATCGTAAATAAAATGTGGCATTTTATTATAATTGTTTATGAATGATAAAGATATGTAAATTACAGTAGTTGATTCGTAGGATGCAGACATACTTGTCTGGGGACTGTTATTGCCTGGGAATTTACAGCCTTCGCCTGCAGCCCATGGGCTTGTTTTTAACCCTCCAGAGCTGCTGAGACCTGCAGGCAGTTTGCCTGCTGTGGGTCAAGCATGTGCTGAATCGCTTGTCCGGGTGGTGCAAAGCTGTGCTGGACCGTAGGAGAAAGGAAGCAAGCATCTGGGGACAACTAGGGTTCATTGCTCAGTGTTAACCAGATCAATCCTACTGCAAGGAAGGGAGGTTACAACTCTCTGCTTTTTCAGTAAATCTGACATACACCGGGAAATTAATTGCAAAAGTTAAAAATACTGTGAGTTGAGGCCACAGTACTGGGCGAGAGTCTTAAAGTTAAATCGACTTCGATTTTTAGTCATAGGCAAATCATTGCTACTAGTTAACATGTTTTATTTAATTTATTTTTTTGTATTTTTCTAAAGAAAGGGTTAAAACCAAGAAAAATGTTATGAGTTTATGGCAGTCCATATAAATAAACTGTAACCAATTTACTCGAATAACCCATAATGGTGTGTAAATACTGACTTTATGTAAATATAGAAACATGTAATTTAACATAGGCATTATTGCGAGACTGGATGGTCCAGGAGCTGGCAGTTTGCCACTCTCTGCAGGTTCATTGGGTCAAATTCAGCCTGTTTCAGGTAGTGAACAACAGATTCTGTTCAGTCACTTGTGTAAAATGAGTTATTTCTGTTTGTTTTATGGCGGGTGATGGGCAAAACCATCGTCACCTGGGTGCTGCTTAGCTCCTTTGCCAAGGCATGAAGGGGTATGGGTGCCCTCCTGCTCCTTATGTGATCCTGCTAAAGCAGGGCTGGAGAGAGCTGACATGGCAAAGGGGGGAGGCTTGTGGTGCTGCTCCTCCTGTGCTGTGGACGAACAGAAGTCTTCATTTTCTAGTGCTGTCCATCTGGCACCTTTCTTGAGCACTAAAATTCACTTGAAGAAAAATCTGAGGGAGAAACAAAAGAACAATTGGTGTTATTTACTTATATTCTGTAATGGTGTGTAAATACATACAGAATTCTGTAATTTGTATAAATACATTGCTATAGAATTTTGAACATCACTGGTATTATTTGCTTTATGTCCCTTCAGAGCATTTTCTTATAACCATGCACTTGTGTAATAATGGGATTTCACAAAGATGTTCTTTCTTATTCCTAGAAAGGATGTGAGAAAATTCCAGGAAGACCAAAACCATCAATATCTTCTGTGTCTTTTTGCTAAATTGGAAAAAAAGTGGGCAGATATCTTTTTTGGCAAGAATTGCATTAGCATTTCATCTGAAGCTTACCCCTCTGGGCAAGCAACAAGGGCAAGAAGGTGATGGAGATCCAGAGCAATGTTATTGTATGGGATGTTTTTGAGCTGCATCTGGTAATGTATCAGTCAATGCTCCCAAATTTAAGCGGAGTCGATGAAACCTAGCAGAGGTGGGCAGTGCAGAGAGTGGAAAGAGAAAAATCAGAGGAAAATTGTCTTAATTGTCACTTATCTGTACAGAACATGAACTGCCTGCCAACTGGAAGGAAAAAAAGATGCCTTTCATAAATGACTGTGTCTAATGTGGAGGCTGGAAATGGGACTTTCTGGTGTAGGAAGTCAAGCATTGCTATTGTCCCTCTGGAAAAAGGAGGGAGTTGAAAAGACTGCTTCCAAGGCAGCTTCTAAGTTTCTTTGGAGACAGAATATGGCAGGAGTTAAGAGAAGGTGCATCTCTAGCATGTCTTGCAGTCCCTTGACTCATCTTCTTAGCTTATGCTTTGCTCTGCATACTCTTGTATCAAGTAAAGAAGCAAATATAACGTCCAGTTCTGTTACCCATGATTATAGGAGTAGAAACAGACAGGCTGTGAGCCATGCTGAATACCTTTTTGTGTGAACTCCTGTTCCAGTTAATGAATTCTCACAAAGTCCCCATGAGGTACATTCGCAAACATGGAGACACGGATACGGCCAGGCTCCTTGCAACTGCAGTTTGTTATGCAGAAATGTCAGGTTCTGGATTCTTTGAAATTTTGGTGAAATTTTGGAAACTCAGCTCCTGCTCGTGCAGCTGTGTATGTGTAGGCAGCCGTATTTGGAGGTAGGGAATCTGGGGGAAGAAATAGCCAACAAAATAATCCTCAATATTTTTTCCCACGCAGCATATAATTGACTGCTCTGATAACAGAAACCAGAAGACTTCTGTTTTACAGACTTTTACCTGTGTTCTTGAACTGTTAGAGCTCTCCATGGGTTGCTCACAGGTCAATTCTGTCCTGTCCTTGATGTTATCTTTCACTTTACCATAACACTACAAGGTGTTTTTGCCATCTGGCCCTTAAACAACTAACAGTAGTATAACCTCATGTCCTCTTGTCAAGAAGCTGAACCGGCTTGCCCTAGAGTTTGCTGCTGAACAGTTTGGCATTGTGAAATGAGGAGGGCAAGGCTAATTAGCATCTTAAATTTTGGATTTACCCATCAAGGATAAAAAAGATAATTAGTGATTAAAAACAAAGAAATGTTATCGCGCAAGGTGTCTTGTCAGCTTGGTTGTGTGCTTGACATGAAGTAGGAAAGCAGAAAATATTTTTTCAATGGTTAGAAAATTTAAAAGGAGAATAATAATCAAGCTCCACATGCAAAGGAATTTATAAAATGCAATCTTGTTGCCTTTTCCCCCAATGGTTATATATCTTTAATAGCTTGTGTGCATTTTTTTCTACCTGATTATATTGGAAAAGACTCATTTATTTTTCAGTCATTATTCCTGAAGTCCACCTGTCTCTGTGTAATTTTTAAGAGTTATTCTGGTCTGAACCACGGGACAGGAAAGTCCCCGTGTGGTCCTGGGTTGGGACAGAGTGTTACATGTGTTACAAAGATGCTGCTGTTGTGCTAAGAGTAGCTGGTATAGTCCGTATGATGACCTTGACTTATTGTAGCTATCACACAGGGGGGCTACGACATTATTTGTTCCTTAATACATTGTATGCTGTTGTTATCATAGGAGAGATCTTTTCAAACGATCCTCAAGTAAGTCATGCAGGCTTTATTAAACCCATATCTGTCTCTTGAACACACACTCACAAATATTCTGTCATGGAGAACAGTGTATAAAGTAGATTTTAGCTCCATATTGCTTAGTGATGCAGTGGGGTTTCACCTCATAGGAAAAAAAAAAAAAAATCCCTTTCTGTCTAGGTTGAAGGAAGTTATTTTTATGTGCAGTACTCACAAGTAGCAGCTACAACATAGTCAAAAGATTTATGGAATTAGACCGAACTGTCAACATGTTTCTCACATTTCTGTTTTCTTGAGAAATCACAGACCATCAAATTATGGTGATATGCAAAATACGCCCTGTAGATTTTTTTTTTCATGTCCGGAGGGGCTCGGTTTATGTATATCTTACTGTTGGAGGCAGTAAGTCTAGGTGAAAAGAGCATTTCTGTAGTGTTGTAACTCATCCATTTTATTGACAATCTGCCCCTTGCCCCCACAAAGTGTATCTTTAATTGAAAATATTATTATTATTCCTACCCTTGTTGAGAGAGTAGATGTAAACATTGAAACAGTGTCTTGAAATATTCTATCACATCTGTGCTCTTGAATACATACTTCTTTCTCTTATATTTGTTAATGTAATGTAATTTCTATTGCTTTTTAGAATCCTTTGTGGTTGTTATGAATGTCCTACACATGTTGACTTAGTTACAAATTATGTACCTCTGTCTTCTTTGGTTAAGCCAATTTTCTCTTTCTGGTCCTCATATGTTTTGGCAGACAAGGTAGTAACTTCTCAGCTAGGATCCTTGTTTTTTCTTTTCTCTTCTTCCTGACACAATCAGTCTTTTTCACTCATCTACTGTAGTTAGTTTCACAAACCTTCACAAAGAACCTCCATGGTAAGACTGAGTCCTGTCTTTCCTTCTGGGGAAGCAGAAGACTTGCTATGATCCTCTGTGCATTTTCATCATTGAGGCATTGTTTGGTTTGACACCAGGTGGAATCAGTGCTCCTGTCTTCCACTTCTGGATGGTTTTGGTCTTCATCTCCTCTGTGTTCCTAACAGGATCATTAGAAGGTTGTCCATGTATAATGTCAATTTATTCAGATGTGGCATATCCATTTCCATTTCTCCCTCTACAGAGTGTTCTGTGTACACCCTGGTTTATTATCCTTTAAGATCAGTTAATATCGTAACATCACCTTATTAACTTGAAACCTTTTCATCAGCCACTTTGTATTACTTCATGTTTGCAACCCATTTAATCATAATGACTTGACATGTGTGTTAAAGATGCAAAGTCTGGTTGTCAATCACTTTTGTTGTGAGACCTGAAGAGTTTTCTGAAGAATGAAAATCAAGTAAATGTCCCCAGTTCCAGTAGGGATATTTTTGTCACTGGTGTCAGTCCAACCCACTGTTCTTCAGAGGAAAGCAGTTCTTTTGGCCTCCTCAATGTGCATGTAAATCACTTCAAATGGCCTGCTGTATCACCTGCTCTCCTGTATTAGCTCTTTTCCTTTTAATTCTCTTCCAAACAGGGTTTTTTAGCTGCTTCTTCTTATCATCTTAGTTTTACTAATATAATTTTGTGGTATTTGGATGTTGAGGCAGATACTGTCAAAGAAACTTGTATTCTGTAATTGCTGTGTCTGGGTCCAGTGTGCTCTCATTTCTAATCAGGCCAGTCTTTATCCAGTTAAAAAACTGGAAGAAAAAGTGAAGGAAAATAAAACTATATGATGTTACCCCTTATCTCAAGTGGGTTTGAAGGAGAGCTAATGTGAACTTGCTCATGCTAAGATGCCTCTTAAGAGATTTACACACTCTTAATTATCTTTCTGGGGTTCTGTAATGTCCCATTATTTTCTGTGCGCCATTCTCTGCCATCCTGTCAAAGGGTTTTCTCAATATTTATGAAGTTTGTGTACAATGAACTCACTGAATGCTCTGCTAAGGGGCTGTTCTCACACACTGCTATAGCCAGACAATTTCTGTTTCCTGAGATCATCCTGCTCTTTTCCAAGCCAGATGTCTCCTGCTAGTTTCATCCTCCATAACAGTGGTCCTGCCAGGCTGCTGCTTGGCATACAAAGGAAGACGCTGTCTTTTCGTTTCTTGTACTGCGCAAGGGGTTTCCTCAGAAAAAGACCACCTTTGTCATTCCAGGACCACATGAAGGAATTGTTATTTAGCTTCTGTAGGATTTGCACCTCTTATCTTTCCCACCCCAGCACGTATTCCACATAATTAATGTTTCAATTTTTATGTTCTTATTATCTGCCTGAAAACCACTCTGCTGGTGTATGCCAGAAAGCTGTTCTGAGCAGACTGGTTTTTCCCTCCTGGACTGTCTCCGTATCGGTACATACACACACAGGTACACTGCATCTTTTCCCAAGGATGGCTAGAAGCATCTTGTATCCTTCTTTCTCTTTAAGACAAACATCCCAGGAGGATCCCCACTCTCCTGCAGCAGTGTCATGGAAAACAGGCAAAGTTTGTGTCTCACAAACTTTGTGTTTGTGTGTTTGCTTTCTACTTTGTGTGAAACTAGCTACAGTCCATGAGTAAAAAAGTGGTCAGTAACTTTCTTTGCTCTATAAAGTTGGTGGCTGTGACATTTTAAAAAAAAAGAAAGATCTAGATGAATAACAGACTTGAGAGTACATGCAAACCAGTTTATTTCCAGTTCCTCTCTTGCATTACTTAAATAACCCATTGAAAATCAGCCAAGATAATTCTTGAGCTGAAATTCTGAATTCAAAGCTGTGTTACTTGTAGTTGTAGTTTCAATTGTGATAATAGTCAGGTAACCGCTCCACAGCTTATGAAGCAATGTACAGCTGAACACCCGTTTCTTTCTTAATGGAAAATGTGATTTGTTCGCAGAAATGTAGTCTTGGAGATCATATTCAGCTGTCACACGGGCATGCAAAGCCTCTAATACATAGTAAAAGTACTTACTTCCCACCTGCTACAGATGCCAATTAAACCTTCCCCTCAGCTGCCTGTTGCCCAGCTGCAAGGTTGAACTTCCACAGGGGCAAAGTGCTTGCTCAGGCTGAGGCGCTTGTCCATGCCGCAGGGAAAGCCTCTCTGAAACAAAGGAAACCATGTCCCTGTGGAGAGGAGAGAGAGGCAGCAAAGAGGAGAAAGCAGGGTTCATCTAAGAAGGGGTACAAGGAAGGTCCTGGGCTTGCCAGGGAAAAGCTAGCACAGGCTGGAAAGAGGTACAGACACATACAGAACACAGAAATACTTTTTTGTTTGTTTCTTCTCCCTGCTTTGCCTGTGTGCTGCCACTTTTCCCCTGAGCTTACCCACTCTTCTTCACTTTCCAGCTATCATGAGCATCAGTTGAAGTAGCTGGTGCTTCTTAGCAACTTTAGAAGATCACGCATTACACACCTTTAATGAGTGATCCATCTCAAGGGTTAGTTCCATAATTCAAGTGGCACTAAAAAGACTGAGACCATAGAAGAGGGTTTGGTTTGCAAGCAGTCTTGCCTTGCTGGGGTTAGGAGGCCCTTCCTCCATATGCTGAGGTCTGTCGTAGCCTTACAGTTGGCATGAGTGGGTGCTGCAGAGCCTGCTGTGCCAAGGGGTGTGCTGAGCTGTGGTGGTGACAACAAAGGTGGCTGCTCAGCAAGGACCATGCCTGGTGTCAGGAGATACCTGTGCTCCTCCTTTTCAAAAGCCTCAGGTGGCCACAGGGAGCTACTGAATGTGCGGGCAATTTGTTCTTAATTTATCTTCACATAAATGAGTTTAGAGCTAAACCCTGGCTTGGAGGAAAAGAAAACCTGTATGAGCAGTATAACAGATGCAACTAAGGAATCAGGCTTAATAGTGAGAGAAGGTAGGACAGCTGTGAAGTTTCCCTTTCTTCCATAATGCTGCTTGTTGCAGACATGAATCAATGTTTTTTGTAGAGGTGTTCCTCTTGCTAGGGTCATGCTCATTCACTGCTTGGTCTTCAACAGCCAGTTAGGATGTATTATTGGAGCTATAGCCTGCTTTAGAAATAAGTACATAGGATGAAAAGAACATTGTGAACATCTCATAGGGTGAAAATAACATGAAAATAAGATATGGTTAGTTCTATATTGGCCTGAAACAAAAATCAAATATGTGAAGCAGGACATCTTGGTAACCTCAGGCTTATACCGGCACTGCTGTCCCTGGGACCTGCTGCTTGCCTCTGTGGGCAGCAGCAGGTGGCAGGTAGGGTGTACAGTGCCCTGTGGGGCACTCACCACTCCTGGTGTGCTGGGGGTAAGGGCTGGCGCAAGAGGGATGCAGTGGTCCTCTGTTTCAGAGGAACCAAGAACCAGCTCTGCCAGCCTCCATGCACTCAGGCAGTGGCACTGGTGGGCAGGACCAAAGCCATTTCAATGCTGGCATCAATGTCCCTGAGCTCTCTCTCAGGAAAAGCTCCCTGGATTTCAAAATTAGCATCCAGTTTAAAAATGTCTCCTAGAGTTAAGATTTGATTAAGATAAATAGGAAAATTTATGTCCTAATGTTATTTTTTCAAACTATCAGTCATGTCCCCAGATCAACAATTTTTTTTTTTCCTCTTTTGTTTGTATTTTACCCTTCCTAGTAAAAACCAGCCAATCAGCAGCTTTCCATGAACTGTGTCTGCCTCTTCTTCTTCCCACTCTCAAACTGAAAATCTGTTTCTGCAGGTAACTGAGGTGGACACAGCTTCAATCATGTCTGTAAGGCTAAGGCCTAAATTAAGGTCTTTAAAGAATAGCAGAAATCCATTGTAGCGTGGTTCTTCTAGGTACAAGGCAGGAGACACAAGATTAAGGAAAAAAACTGGCTCTTTGACTTGCTTCTGCTTCCCAAAAGAGCAGAAGGAGTCCCTTTATAATCTCTCCAAACACTGACCATCAAGTATACCAGTGTCTTATCACTTGAGGTGGTAACTGGCTATTGAACTGAAAGCAAAACGCTTCTGCTTTCACCTGTTCCTTCTCAGAGGTGTTTGTTATCACAGAATCATAGAATGGGTTGGGTTGGAAGGGACCTTAGAGATCACCTAGTTCCAACCCCCCTGCCATGGGCAGGGACACCTCCCACTAGCCCAGGTTGCTCAAAGCCTCATCCAGCCTGGCCTTGAACACCTCCAGGGGCATCCACAGCTTCTCTGGACAACCTGTGTCAGTGCCTCACCACCCTCACAGTAAAGAATTTCTTCCTTATATCTAGTCTAAATCTGCCCTCTTCCAGGTTAAATCCATTACCCCTCATCCTGTTGACACATGTCCTTGTAAAAAGCCACTCTCCAGCTTTCCCATAGGCCCCCTTTAGGTACTGGAAGGCCACTATGAGGTCACCCCGGAGCCTTCTCTTCTCCAGGCTGAGCAACCCCAATTCCCTCAGCATGTCCTCATAGGGTAGGTGCTCCAGCCCTCTGATCATCTTTGTGGCCCTCCTCTGGACCCACTCCAACAGCCTGACCGCCTTCTTGCATTGAGGGGCCCAGAAGTGGATGCAGTACTTCAGGTGGGGTCTCATGAGAACAGAGTAGAGGTGGAGAATCACCTCCCTCAACCTGCTGGCCACGTTCCTCTTGATGCAGCCCAGATTGGCCTTCTGGGCCATGAGTGCACACTGCTGGCTCATGTTCAGTTTTTCATCTACTAACACCCCCAAGTCCTTCTCCTCAGAGCTGCTCTCTATCCATTCTCCACCCAGCCTGTATTTGTGCTTGGGATTGCCTCAACCCATGTGCAGGACCTTGCACTTGGCCTTGTTGATCTTCATGAGGTTGGCATGGGCCCCCCTCTCAAGCTTGTCCAGGTCCCTCTGGCATCCCTTCCCTCCAGCATGTCGACTGCACCACACAGCTTGGTGTCATTGTCAAACTTGCTGAGGGTGCACTCGATCTCACTGTCCATATCACCGAAAAAGATGTTAAATAGCACTGGTCCCAGTACTGACCCCTGAGGAACACCACTTGTCACCGTTCTCCGTTTGGACGCTGAGGCATTGACTGCAACTCTCTGAGTGTGACCATTGAGCCAATTCCTTATCCAGCTGGTGGTCCGCCCATCAAATCTGTATTTTTCCAATTTGGCCACAAGGATGTTGTGCAGGACAGTGTCAAACGCTTGCGGAAGTCCAGGTAGATGACGTCAGTTTCTCTTCCTTTGTCCACTGATGCTGTAACTGCATCATAAAAGGCCACCACGTTTGTCAGGCACAATTTGCCCTTGGTGAAGCCATGCTAGTTATTAATCACCTCTCCTTCATTTTCCATGTGCCTTAGTAGAGCCTTCAGGAGGATCTGCTCCATGGCCTTGCCAGGCACAGGGGCAAGATTGGCCTTAGTTCCCCAGGTCTTCTTTTTTACCCTCTTGAAAATGGGGGTTGTGTTTCCCCTTCCCCTTTTCCAGTCAGTGGGAACTTCACCAGACTGCCATGACCTTTCAAATATGATGGTTATGATGCTGGGAAATATGAGAGGCACAGACCTTGTCTCCTGTTATGTTTTATCGAAAATCTAGACAATGAATTCACCTTTCTTAAATTGATCCTCCTGCCCAAAGCAACTACCCTTAGACCTTAGATGAAAAGTTGCATTCTCTGGTATTGTTTCCTCACCAGGAGCTACAGCTTACACGATCTTGTAGTACACACTGCTCCTCCATTCACCTCCTGTAAGAGTAGGCAATTCTTCGTCTATTGAAACTTATGTTGCTGCTTGTGCTCCGACCACGAAGCTTCAAGCAGCTGTTCCTGCCCTGGCTAAGAGGTGTGTGCTCTCTGTGATGCAGGCAAAGCCATTGGTCATCCAGACAGAACGGCTCCTGTTGAGATGCACAAGAACCTTCTTCTTCCCTTTCCCCAACATCCGAAGAAAGCCTGGTCTAAGAGTCTGACATTTAAACTGGTGGAAATACAAACTCACTCAGCTGAGGTAACAGCAGGATAAACCAATCCCAAAGGCTGCGATTGGCTCAGTGTCTTCTACCCAACTCGGCTGAACTGGCACTATTTTAGCATCTCACCTGCAACTGTTCTTGGGATGCAAAGTCACAGCGCAGCCACAAAACTGCCCCACGTGAACACACTTGAAAATAGCAGATTGTTACCCTGCCCAAATAGGGTGTAGCAACAGAGCTGAAGGGCCCCTGCTGTCTCATAGGGAACATTTATTTTGACAGCAACCTTAAATATATCAGACTATGAGATTTTGAGCAGAATGTGGCCCTGAATTGCTTTGAAAATCACAGGTAACCACATGCAATAGCCTGCTCCATTTTACTTTGAGGAGGAAGGATTGCACTAATCATTGGTTCTGGGAAGACAGGGATGGTGGCATCTCCAAAAAATGTGAAAACATACAGGTAGTTCCCACTTTATGACTAATGAGTTATAGAGTTTTGGAAATAACCTGCACAAACTGAATCATTGTGAGGGGACTGGAACAGTAGTTGATGAGCCAATACCTGAATGCATAGTGTAATTTTGGGAGGCATCTGTTTAAAATTGCAACCACACAGCCCACATAAGACTCTATGCTTAATGAAAGCATGAAAAAACATTATCTGCTTAATGAAAACATAGCAGAATATTTAATTTTTTAAGCTAAACAAAGTAAATCTAAAAAATTCACCCCAAACTGTGATATTGAAATAAAGAAGCACTGGAAAGAGTTATTGCCCTTTCAAGGTTTTGGCTTTAAAGTTTTTCCTAATCTTTTTGGGGCTGAGAATTCAGTGCCAAAACTCTTGGAAGATCCATAAAAAACATCTCGCTTGCTCCTGAACTCTCTAAAAGCCGTTGGAAACTTAAACAGCAACCAGAAAAATGAATAGCTACTTAGTGACCCGAGGCGGAAGGGTCTGAACAGCAGCAGCGTTCAGACCCTTCTGCTTCAGCTCACTAAGTAGCTATTTTATTTACAGTCTTGGAAGCTCCTTGGCTTCTCCTTGGTTTATTTTCTGCTCCCATCTTGGCTTAGGTCTCCTTGTCCCTGTCCTTCAGGAAGCTGTAGCATGCTCCTCTGCCCTTGCAGGTCATTTGTTGTAGCTGTCTTGGTAACTCTCCAGTTTAAACCCTCTCCAGTTTCTTGCTATCCCTCTGTATGTGTGTGGTACTAAACAGCACAGAATTTCCCCACACACCCTAATTTTTCACACTGCAGATGTGTCTTATGTCCTTTATTAAAAATAAAGGGCCTCCAATGAGCCAAGTCCCTTTCATAGCATGAAATGCAATTGTTGAACCCTCATCTTCTTCCTTGTTCCTGCTTTAAAGCACTGGATTAGAGCATCACGTCCAGTTATTTAAGCCTATCAAAAGGTGGAGATCTGCTAGAAGTGCTTGGACAGGACTAAATCTCTGTACTTGCTCCAGAGGGTGGTGCAGCAGAGTGTGTTCTTCCCTGCTCCTTCAGAGAAAAATGACCTTCAATAGCAAAATCCTTTCTCTGAAAAAAAAAAAAAGAAAAAACAACATTCATTTGGAATGTTAATTAATGATGCAGTTATCAGGCTGGGCTTTAATTTGTGTTCACGACAACACATATTTGTGGAGAAGCAGTTGAAAGAGCGTCCATACTTACTGTGGAAACAGGACCAGAGGAATTTTAGGGGAATTTTTCCATTTTGTTTCACATGCGTTGGTTTTACTGGAGATTTTGAACAGCCAGTTTTCGGACTGACCAGTCTGAATTGCATGAAAGGGTATCTGAAAAGCAAAGCACAGAGAAATAGATCAAAATATTATTTCTCTTCATGTGACATTTATTGCTTTAGTGCTACAGAAACTCAATCACTCTGTGTTGCAGGTAGTGGGGAGGCAGTAGCTGTGAGCCTGGGGAGGGGGCACTGAATCGGGCAGTGCTGCAGCCCACCAAGGTGGGCAACACTGCTGCTCTCAGGCCCTGCCTGTGTGAAACAGGCTCATTGATACGCAGGGAAGCCTGAGGCTGGAGGCCAGCACACAAGATGGTCCTCACCACCCAGCCTCCTGGAGCAGCGGTGCCCAAGGGGCTGGAGGAGCACAGCGGCAGGGCCGGCAGACCCTGGGCTGGGGATGCAGCTGGGGCATCCCAGGGGCCCTGGGAAGGGTCCCACAGTCTTGGAGATGGGTTTCACCTGAGCTCCTGCTCGGAGCACCCTTTGCTTGCCTTTGTTTTTACCGCCAAAAAATACTTACCAAGGCTAATGATTCAACCCTGAAAGTCAAACATTATGACAGCTGCCAGGCATAACACTGGGTCTTGTCTAGTGCGCCAGGTTTGATTTTTTTTGACTGCTGCTGCAGTGAGTAAGCAAAAGTGGAGCTCCTGACCCCAAAAAAGACCAGCAGCATGAGTCAGGATTCAGCTAAGCTACCCTGCTGTTGTAGTTGCCGTTCTGTAAACTCAGCTTCCTCTCCTGCTGGGACAGAAGAGGAGGTGAATTAAGCAAGCTGTACAGTTCTGCTGTTGTAGATACTGTGTTTTCAGTATTTCGCATCCTTCCCAAAGAGATTTTTCTCCTCTATAATTCCTGATGCCCTAACCAAGACAGATAGAGAAAGACACTCAACGGGCAGCACTGCTCCTGACTAGGTATGGCTTATCGAGCAACCTGAGCAAGCTCAGCTGCTCTTTAGTTTTGTTGGTTAGGGACTGCCATAATTTTATGTCTCAGACAGCGGTGACCACCCAACCATGCTTTAGCAAATAAAATACCACAAATACATTCTGATAAATGTGAACATAATACTTGTGAAGGACTATTAATGTGTGCAGAAACTATGCAGGCTGCAAATACACCTTCGTCCTGACCTACAACATTCCTCTTACTTGAGTCCTAATGGAGACCGCCAATTATGGTTTTATGATATAGATTAGAAGTGAGTGCCTGTTGCTGTTTGTGCCAATCAGAATTTTGCTGTTGGCTTCAGCAGGGTCTGAGTTTCTCTTTTTGTATTTAAAAAGAGGGAAGCTACACCACTTACTCTACCAAATAATTTCATTATAAATATACACAAAGGTCAGCCTGTTATTTCAAACTGGTGCATTGTTTTTTTTGACTTGACACACTATAACTTAAAACACGTACCACAGATGTGAAAAAACTTCTTAGGATGTTGTGCAACAACTAGGATTATTTCTTACTGTTTTTGGTGGTTTGTTGTGTGGTGGTTTTTTTTTTTTTTCACTCCACATTTTAAACCTTCTAAAATGAAAAAGCTCCATCTCAGAGGCAATGGAGTCCTCGTTTCCTATTGGTGGAAGAACAACAGTAACCAAAATCTTCAGTGAGAAAACTTCAGCACAGCTATACGATTCAAAAGGAGAGTTCTGTGTGGAAAATATATTTTGGATATGTAACATTTGGACAGTACTTAAGTTAGGCATTTTCAGTAAGACTAGAGGGTGAGCTCGTGGAAGGCCATGCACTCTATTTTCATTTTACATACCTTTTTCTTCTGCAGGGAACAAAACAAGATGAAGAAATTCAAACAAGAAGGTCTAAAGGACTGAGTCACAAAATGTTCAATTGTTTTGTTGTTCTTATTATGGCAGACCAGAGTGAGTTACTGTGCAAATCTGTGAGTTACTGTCTGGTAACTCTTGTTGCTGCTGAGCAATGTTATTTTAAAACTGGAGGATATAGGAGGTGGCATTTCCCCCTCACAGGCCAAACAGTTATGTTAAGTGGGAACCATCTGAATGTGGCAGCAGTGTGTCTGGTGTGTCCTACTTTGATGGCACTTCGGTTGCAAGAAAGGAAATGAAGGGAGGTGATACCTGCACATCTGGAGTCTGAGCTATAGAAAGGGCTCAGTGCTACAAACAGTTCGTTCCTTCCAACTCCATACTTAAGTTTGATATATCTTCTTTCATTTTTCCATTTGACAGTATCTTTCTACATTAGATTATTGTTAACATAGGTATGGTACTTCCTGTATGGGATCATAAGTTTTACCTCTGTTCACTTACAGCCTCCAGCTAGACGGACAGAAAAATGGTCATCTGGGGTGAGAGTTCCCCCTGCCTCATCCTGATATGAATCAAGAAAGCTTTCCTGCATCCAGTGCTTACAACACTGTGAGGTATCCCCCAGGGGAAGAGCAGCATTATGACTTTCCTGAAGCTATTCACCCCTTACAAGTTTGATCTTTCCAGTGCAAATGTTCCTCTCAGAGTATCTGTCCCCAGACCACCAGTAACACTTATGCTTTCAGGAGAAGTGGCCGCAGGTCGCTGTTTCTAAGAACACCACACTTGCAAATTCCTAGAACACTTTTGCTCTGTGTAAGTAAGCTGGGAACGTTGTTTTGCTAGACAGAGTATGTGAATGACAACCCGGTGCCCATCTACTCAAGTCCTCTGGAATGTGAATAGATTTCCAGCACGGGGCTGAATACTTCTGTTTGTTAACTTAGTGGAAACCACTTGGCATAGGAACACATTTGAATCTTGATGCAGGCATTTGAAATTAATACAAAGCACTCTCACTGGCTGGCTATCCAGCCGCTGAAAGGACCTGTGAAACCAAACTTGTTTTTTTCAGGTTTGTTCACTAGAAAAGGTTCTAGAAAGTCAGTGCTGCAGATTTTTCATTTCTGCTCTGTCAAAACTGATCCTGAAAGTTATCTGTACCAAAATATTTCTATCCCAGACAGGTTATGCAATGCTGAACCTCAAAATGCAGGAGATATCTAATTAATCAAAATAATTTCTCAACATTTTTGCCATGTTAAATTGTGTCAAGTATCAACAATTTCCTGGAATTTAGAGAGGTGAGTATTCAGAAAGCTGCTATGCTTCTTCTCTCTCCAAACCCAAGTGGCTTTATGGAGACCCTGTTGCGGGCAGAACCTGTCTGTGCAAATGGTCACCCAAGTCCAGGCACGGCAAGAACTTTCATGTTCAGCTTCCTTCAGATCCACAGTAACCTGTGTTTTTGTGCTTGGCTGGCATAGGGACACAAAAAAGGATAAATAGGAACCTTCCTAAATCAGGTTTTGTGAACTATTAATTTATATAACACTAAAATTCATCACCGTGTAAAATCCATTTTAATGGATTGCCTTCCCTTGTTAAGAGCATACACTTTAAAGTAGGACTGCTCCCAGCTCCCTTAATGCTATCAGCTCCTGTTCTCAGTTTAACCCAACTTTAGCTGCCACAGCAGCTACTGGAGCTGATGACTGATCATGACACTTCTAGTTCTCAGAGTTTCAGAGTGCAACCTTGAAAATTAATTGAGAGCTGAAACTTGGAAGAGAAAGTATGATGATGCTGGAGCAGCATGAGGGTAGAATCTAGTAGTTCATGAGCTGCTGGACAAAGTTAATCCATTTGCTCCCCTAAAGGAAAAGGATTTAATTTTGCGTTGACATAGCTTATACTTACAGATCTCTGCTATCTTCACTGTTTCCCAAGATCGGAATTTTTGCTTTAAATTTCAAACAAAAATCCATGTAATTACAGAAGTTTTTAGGTAATCAATAGAAATTTATATGTGAGTTTTGGCATTGTGAATCATGGTCTCGTAGAAAGCTGTTCTTTTAAATAAAATTCAACTACAAAGAAGTGTTACAGATGGATTTCTATTTTTTTAACTAGATCTAAAAATAACTTCACTACACAAGTGAATTGATTGTATTATAATTTGAAAAGGAAAGAGAAGCCCAGTGTAGGAATGGCATTCTGGTGGGGCTGGCCAGATGAGAAATTAAGGTTACAGAACTAAGAGCAAAAAATTATCATCTCCTTTCTTCCTCTCACTGTGTTACTCTCTGGCAGCATGAGATTAGGGAATTGGAATAAAATGAGAAACCTGTCAATCTGCGGGATGTCCTATACTTGACATTGGTTAAGACTGAAGAAGGTTAACTGCAGTGCTGAGTGAGATGAGTGGGATAACAAAGGGTATGAACATCTGAGCATTTTATATCTTGCTTTTCTCCACAAATGGGTTTTGGGATAACTTTGGGGAGAGCCCAGGGTTGTCTTCGTGGACAGTGCAGTGTTTTACAGGCATCTTTTTCTAAGTGTTTCCAAGCAGCTACATACAGAAACAAAGCAAGGTATTTTCTTGGGCGGGGGGAATGGGGTAGAAGTCCCTCTGCCACTGGTGTCAGCTGTGGGTTTGGACAAGCCCTGCAGGTAAAAAGGGCTCAGCTGAGCAACCTCTGTGCTGCTGCTCTTCTTTGGACAGGTTTCCCCCAACTCCCCAGCAGTCTTTCATAAATAATTACAGAAAGGAAGCTAAGATGAATATGTGCTTCTGCAGCCTTAGCTCAGTCTGGTGTTATACATCGTTCCCTTCTTGCTTATGTGCTGAACTGACAGTGTAAGCAGTAGGTTGTTTTTATATTTAGAAAGTCATCTATTAGCTGAGTGGCTGTTCGTCTGGCACGTGGTTTGCTATCTTTCTTTGTCCAGCTTTGTGTAATTTAATTTTAGGAGGCAGCAATTTCCACCTTCAAAAGAACATCTTGGCAACGTTTCCTCCAATTCCCATTTGTTAGAGGTTTTTATCAAAGAAAAAATTTGTGCTTGTTGTGCACAGCTTGCCTAGTACAAGCTTCCTTCATTGCCTCTAAAAATGTCAGATTGACTCCAGGGGACCTGACACAGCATCCAGTGTGTCGCGCTGTACCCAGCCCTGGTAATGCTGTCCTCTTTGCCATAAGTACTGAGAAATTCACTAGGACTCTGGAAAAAACAGCCAGGAGCCATCAGGAAAACAGAGGTGAACAATACAATACAGATAATATTTTTTTTTGTAATTGGTAATCTGGGAGAAGCCCCATTGCTTCTGGTGGGTGTAACAAGGTACAATTCAAGCTTAAAATGAGAATGAAGTGGCTTTTGCCTTACAGATTGCTAAAGCACCAGGAGCTGCCAAAGAGGTTTAACGTCCTTGTTGGGCTGGTGGGAAGGGGCTGCCCAGGAAGCTGGTGTTGGGCGAACCTGTGTGGTGGCAGCTGCCTATATGGGACAAGGAATGGAAACCGGAGGGGAGCAGGTGGGGAAGGGGTCAAGGGCTCTGGAGGAGCAGGGAAGCCTTTGAGGGACTGGGGCATGACATGCTTTGGGGTGCCTTGGGGCATGGGACAATCACTGGGTCAGTGAGCAAAGAAACAACCTCCTGAGGTTTGAGTCCTGCTGGGTTCAGGGCAGCAGGGCTTTAAGTACAGTCTTTAACTGAACAGGATTACAACAGAAAATAAAATAAGTCCTTGTTTGTGTCATTCTCTTCCCAATGGAAACAACATGTAGGACACTGAAGTTTAACTACTTACTCAAGTTGCAAGAAGTCTGGGTACCAAAGAACAGTGGAGGGAAAAGGGATATTCAGAGATGGCAAATTCATTAAAAATGGGGTGTGAAGCAGAAATACTTGGTGACGCTACAGGAGAAGAAGGTAGTTTTTTTCCAGTAACTGTTAATCATAAAATGAAATTGAACATCATCTCTGTATCTTTTGCACACAGAGGAGGGCTGGGAGGAAGCTAGTGGCAGAGGATATTCCAGTTAGGCAATTTTCAAACCAGTGATACAATTACTGGGGAGACATTTGTTAGTCTGTAACAACAAATGGTGTTCATAAGATAATCAGTTCAGCTGTCAATCAGAACATATTAGTTTCCAAAATTAAATATGCGGCCTGTCACAGTGAGAGTCGAGCTGGCACAGTCATCACAGAGAATGAGGGGGCTTTTGGAAGTAACTTTCTCACATGTATGTGGGTGTAGGTCCTGAGGATGCACACCTCAAGACAGTGCTGTTGGCTCTTCCAGGCGCTGCAGAGAAGGCAGCAGCAGGTTCTGCACTCTGCCAGGGCTGGATGGGTTCCCCATGCAGCAGCAAAGCACAGCAGAGAGCTGCAGTGCAGCACCGAGAAGGCTGCACCACCCCGGGAGAGAGCAAGCACAAGGAACAATGCGACTGCGAGTGACCTGGCTGACTTACCCTCAGCATGCCTGACACTCGCCTGATTTTCATCCTGTGTGGGGCATTTTTGGCCTTACTGTGGTGAGTTAAAATACTGCCATCCTGATGTGCTGAACCTGCTGTGTGGGGTGAGATGCTGCAAGCTGGGCTGGACCGCTGGTGCTTCCCAGAAAGGTAGTGGCTGACAGCAGGCAGCAGTGCCAAGTGTTTTTTCTCAGCCTTTAATAAAACTGTGAGATTCCTTTTACAGCTGTGCAGTCCTGGAGAAGCTGGAGGCTTGCATGGATTTACATGATGGCAGAGTTTGTCGCTGGGCGTATAGGAGGGGGAACTGTTAGCATTCTTGTACAAAGAATATGACCAGAGACAGCTGGCAACCTATTTCTGGTACTCACCACTTCAGTTTCTCAGATGACAACTGAGAGCACCTACTAGCATTTAATTCTCATTAGTACATTCTTGACAATTTTTGTAGTTTGCATGATGTGTGAATTCTGCGCCTCTTTTCCTTCACTACGCATTTGGAAAAAAAACGTCATAGAAGACACCCAACTGTTTTCTCCAGCCGTGTAATTCCCTTTGCTGTGTGCTTTGGTTTGCACGCAGCCATCACTGCCTTTAAATAGACAGTGTAAAGATTACTCCACCCTCCCCTTCCTTTGTTTCTCTGCTCTAAACATAAAGAAGTGAGGAATGAGCCAAAAACTGCTTCTAATGCCACTGTATATGAAGGATTTGTGGCAGTAGCCAATAAACTAAAAATTCTTGAATGCTATGATTTAAAGTAGTGTAATAAGGGATGTCTAGAGTTTACCAATATATGATCCAGGGGAAAAAATAGGAGGGAGGTGGCTCACACTATCTGCTTTAGGCTATGTCAGGCTTCAAACTGAGGAGCAATTCAGTCTGCTTCAGACACGTACCTCCAGGGCATGCCTGAAGTGAGATGGAGACCCTTTCTGGAGAACAGCCCTGCTTTGGAGAAAAAGATGGAGACAGCAGTCTCTGCCAGCTTTCGGTGGAGAAGGGCTAATGGATGATGTCCCTGGTGGTTTCTATCTGCAGTGGGATGGAGGAAGGCAGCTTGTCCTGGCAATGAAAGGTCACGTAACTGTGCTGGGAAGGAAGAAATGGAAAGACCCCCAGATGGAGGGGGAGGATAATGTTCAGGTGAGTGGTGAACAATTGTGAGCTGGATGGAGGCAGCTCCCTAAAAAAGCCTGAATATATAACCAGTGCGTGAAGGCTATCTGGATTTCAGAAATGATCCATTTTTCTCTCCTGCTTTCACTGTTCTTTGTGAGGACTGTGCTTTCTCTGCTTCAGCTTCTTCTGTTTTACTCTTTTGCTTTAGGCTTTTCCTAAATTCAGCTTTAGTCTTGGAAAAGAGACAGGAAGAATTAATTTCAATTCAAATGTGAGCTTGTGAGTGAAAGAGGACTTGTGCAAATCTGTTAAGTCTCCAGATCTAGCTAGAGTTTTCAATTTTTTCAGCAGTTTTCCTACAATTAGCCTGCCTTGAGGCTGAAGTCCTCTCATCTGGGGAACAACGATGGGAACAAATGGGACAGTATCACACATTCATCCTACCTTGAAGAGGGACCCCTCGTAGCATGACCCTTCATAAGGTAAAGGTACATATTTCTATCAATCAGTACAGTGAGTGTCTTAGATTTTACTGAATATTTTTGGCCTCTGACTAAAAAAGAGATGAGATGAAAGAAAAGAGATGAGCTTTTCTTACAGCAGAGAAGCAGCAAGGACATAATCTCCATTCCAGTTAGTATAAAAATTGATTTAACAACATAAAAAGTCACTCTGGTACATGGCAAGAAGAAAAGCAAGCCAACGCCATGTCCTTCAAGTTTTCCTCCTACTTCTGTCCTCCAATGTTAACCATCACTGCAAAGGAGACCCAGCCTATGCTGCAGAAGTGGAAGATGTTTCTAGACCTTTCCTGGCAAGTATGTGCCCTTTGCAGCAGCTTCGGGTGTCCCAGTGCTGCCCAGCCCTGCCACAGCACCAAACAGGGCTGACAGCCAAGGACTTCAGAGGCGTGCGCAGGGACCCCTGGCCAGACACGTGTCATGGGGGCTGGGTTCTTGTCTCCTCTGCCATCATGATGGGGATTTCAGGCTTCTGTGCAAGGCTGCTCGCTCAGCCTCCTCTCCCATGGGCGTGCTTTCCCCACCTGCTTCTGGACTCATCCACACAGGAGTGCATTTAGGGGAAATCCCCCAGCTCTGAAACAACATTGCAAAACTCTTCACACTGCTGCTAAACCAATGCTAGTTTCCTGTTTTCCCCATTTCCTATTTTTCTCTATTATTTAGCAAACAAGGAGAGAAGTGGTGAAGCACACCCCAGTTAGCAAGCGGTAGGAGCAGCGCCCGTCCGGCTGTGGGTGCTTATGGGGTGCAGCACCTGCAGCAGCACAGAACCCAGTGCCTGGGAGCTCTGTGGTGAGACCCTTGCCCTTTGGCTCTGCTGTGACATGGGTACGGGGACAGGCACCGTGAGGGTGCGTGGGCATGAGCACGCAGGACATGAACAGGAGCAAGAGGCCCGAGACAGCAAATTGGGAGCTAGTGCTGCAGGAGCAGCGGAGCCACGGCACGGCTCAGCGCTGGCAGGGGCCAAACCAGAGGGTGGACGCCAACAGCACCAGTGGGACCTTCATCTTCAGAGCCCTACTCTGGGCTGTCCTTGGGGCCAGGTTACACACCGTGCTGGTCTTTTGTCAGAGCTTTCGCCAGCACAGGATAATGACCTCTTTATTGCTGGTCTACCTGCTGGAAGACTTGTGCATGCCTTGGAAGGCAGCTACTGATGGGGGCCAGAGCAGAGGGGTGAGAGGCATTTCAGTGGTTGCCTTAGGATATGTTGCTATGTGACACCTGATCAACTCCTTTAAGGGCTTTTTGCCCAGCTAGACTCTCCCTAGGGACTCAGCCCTCATCCCCCCAACCCCTTTAAGACTCAGCCATTTGACAGTGCCTTTGTTGGGAACCACTGTGTCTTGCTCAGAGGAGAAAAGTAGGCTTCAGGTCCCAGGGTGAGCCTGGTGCCATGTGTGCTGATTTCCTCCTGTTGGAGAAGGAAACATGATGCAAGGCCATGCATGGCTGTCAGTGGCGTTCACATGATGACCCTCTGTAATGCATCTCTGTGTTGTTTACACCCACCCTGTGTTTAAGTCCCAGACTGCATACATGATGTGTATCTTATTCTGGTTTGGAGTCCAACCACATACAGTTATTTGCACTGAGATGCAAACCAAGCTCCCATTTCTGAGCTGAGGGCGTACAGGATGGGCAATCCCAGCTCGTGCGTGGGGAGAGAAGGGCAGTGAGCTCTCCCAGCCCCTAGCACCAGGCTTGCCCAGGAGGGGGCAGAAGCCTTCCTGCTTGGAGGTTTTGGAGTTATTCTGGGGGAAAAAAATGCCAGAAAGTGTACAGTAGGAGTAATCCCAAACCAGGAGGGAGGCGAACCTCCTGACCCCAGCAGGTGCTTTCTGTCTAGCTTTTGTGGAAGGAGTGTGGTGGTGTGCTTAGAGCAACAGTAATTAAGGCTCTGAGGACAAGTTAGGAAAACAACTGCTGGGTTTAATAAGGCTGGACTGCCTGGCTGCCCACGGGGCAGTGTCCCCTCCTGAAACTCCTCATGGGGCCATGGTGAGGGTGCCAGCCCTGGAGAGCCGGCTGCTTCAATGGAAGAGGCTGGTGTACTCCCGTGGTGCCTCAGACCTCCTCTACAGCCCTGGAGAAGCCTGGAGTTTCTAAACCTGTCCCCTCAGTTCTGCCTCTGAACTGGAACAACATTTGACCTTGCCCTCCCCGCCCAACAGGGTTACTGTCCTGTGAACAAATTTCCCGTCTTTCACACAGCAAGTATAAATCCTGGGTTCAAACAACTCCCAGGCCTGAGTAAAGCTCAAATTCAAAAGGAAAAAGCAGCAAATTAGCCTTTAATTTTCTAATGATACAAAACAATACCGCAGAACCAACCCCGTTCTACCCTGTTTGAACCCTGTAAACCACACCCCCTCCCGCCCGGTTCTCCATCCCAGCCTGTGTCCTGCGACCTGCTCCGTATCTAATCTCTCTCTATTGCACAACGTGTTTGCTAACATCCAAAGTATCTTTTACTGTTCTGAATGCTCTTATCAAAATCTTGGAGGCAGCGTGGTGTAAGCAGTAAGCCTTGTTAGGCAAACAAACACTTTTTCACAGTAAGTTGTACTTCATAGCTGACCAAAGATTCACCATCTCCTATTAATAAAATGCTGAGCTGGAACCATCTCAGGCTTTTTGAGCACACCTTCTGAATATTTACATCTGGAGAGTACACAGCATTTACAAGAACTTGTGTTTATTTATCCAAGAACACTTTCGCAGAAAAGCTTCTTTATGACTAGCCCTACATTTTCCTTTGCCAGTTTATTGACCTTTAGCAATGCATGGCTATTTGTTTGGTAAAACTGATAGTGTTAATCTTAACCTGCCATGTGTAATGCATCTTGGTAACTACTTTCCTTTTTTTAAAAAAAGATTTTCAGTGGCAGCAAGGCCCCCTGGGCACTGGGAGGAGGGTTTGAATCCAGCGCAGCTCAGTAGTAAGCAAATAGCATCACTATCTGATAACACTTGCTAAGTGTCTTGGAGGAAAACGAACTCATGCTGGGAGCTCACTTGGTAGCACATCCCTGAGGATCCCACTGGCACTTTCAAGTTCTCCTAATGTTTTTTATCCTTGGGTCAGTTGGGGCCGTGCCTCTTGGTGCCCCTCTACTTGGGCGGCCCTGCCAGGTGCTGCCGGCGCAGGCAGGTGGGGAGGCAGGCACATGGCTGCTGCCTCTTCCCTGGTTAACTGGACAGCTTTCAATCCCCTTGCTGCCTACTCCGGCATTTCCCCAGCACTAAGTATATTTATACAAGAGCACTTCCGCAGAAAAGCTCCTTTATGCCTTGCTATATATTTTCCCTGCCAGCATCCTGACCTTTAGCAGGTTTGCCTCAAAAAAGTTAATTTCAGCAGACTGCCTCCAGAGCTGCGCAGAGGCCAGTGGGCACCGACCCGGGAACGGTGCTGGCTGCCGAGGACCACTGCACGCAGAGCTGGGCTTCCACGAAATGTATCTGTCTGTGCCAGGTGCTGCCGTTCTTCCAGCTCTGTGAGTACCGGCTAAGCAAGGCCAAAATGCTCAGAAGCAAGGGAAGGCAGGAATGAGGGAGGAAGGCACATTGGCAGATTGTAGATGCTGATTGACCCTCCCTCCTCCTCAAATTGCAAGAGCAATGAGTCTTTGATTCAGTCCTTGGTATAAATTGAGATTACCTCCAAGTTTGAATTAATTAAAGATTTCATGCAGCATTTCTTTCCTTAGAAAAGTGCAGGAAGAGAGTTGAGATAAAGACCTGAATTTCTGTTTCATTATTTCACAGTTAAGTTAAGTAGCGCAGGAGGAGAAACTGAATCTAGCTTTCCATACCTCCAAGGGAACTAAGCCCAGGTTGCAGAGTCATAACCACACTTCTCCAGCCCAAGGAATAACTAGACCATGCAGGTTGGAGTAGCTGCATGAGGCATGGCTGGAAAGTCATATTTCAGACGTCTGCACATCAAGCACTCACTGAGCCACTGGTAGTAGCTGTAAGTTCAAGATGGGACCTGAGGGTGGGAGCACTGTGCGTGAGCCCCCTGAGCACTGGGTTTGCAGTGAAAAAAGGGAAGGTGAAAACTAGTTGGGACGGTGAAGGGGGAATGACTGAAGGTCAGCAGAGGGGACCAAGAATGCAAAGCTGAAGGGTAAATGAGAAGTGGAAGAAGCAGCATGAGGTAAAGAACAACTTGATTTTTCTTTTTCAAATGGCAAGGTAGCCATGTAGAAAAATACACTAAAAACCATAAGGTTGCAGAATTGGGAAATGCAAAGAGGAAACCTGCTAGAACAACACATAGACATGATGAGCATCTTAATGGCATGGACAATTAGTCATTGCGAAGGCTCATGAAGGAGGTGTAGTAGAATGCATCACTTGAAGGCTTTAAATCAAGACTAGAAACCTTAAAACTCTGTTTGTGATCTCCCTAGGGAGATATTGCTGTTGACTTAGGAACCATCAGGGTGAAATCTGTGATGAGCTTTATGTAGGGACTCCATCTAGATGTCCAGTGTGCTAGAGCCAGGACTGCTCTGGCATGATCTGGGAATGCCATACATTGACCTGGCCCTGCTAATACCTGAGCATGACTGCCTCTGCCTCTGGCATAGCCTTGGGCTAGCTGAAAGGAAAGGACGCAAAAAAAGAGCAGAAGCTGCAGTGTGTGCTGGAAAGGCAGCAATCAGGTAGAGGCATCTTGGGAACCTGGCTAGACTTTATGCTGAGTGTCCTCCATTGGTTTGTGCAGCCAGGACTTAAAGCTGCACTGCCAAGGACAGGACACTCTCACCAGAGAGTCTCTGTCTCTGCAGAGGAGGAGTGTTGGGGACCTACACGTGGGCAGAGTGTACCAAGATGATGTCAATAAGCCACTGCAGGACCAGAAGGATATAAATGTCCTCAAGATACCAGTGGAGGAAGGTAAGAGAACTGCACTTCTCTGGAATGTGTTTCCCCCAAAGCATTTCTCTGTAGCTGATAAAATAACACTTTTATTTTCAAAAGCTCAGATGTCTGAGTTCAGTATCTGCAGTTCTTCCTTTAGGAGTTTCTGATCAAAACCAGTAAGCCATCAGGTGTGGTTAACTCGTGTGTATTCTACGCCTGCTACTAACTACTCAAAATTTAGTACTGGTGAGGGAACAGCCCTGGACTTGAGGCCTCTGGGGTTATGCAGAGCTGAGGGGTAGATGTGCATCCAGCTGGGACAATCACAACAGTCCAGCCTGACTTTTAACCCACAGAAAACCTCCAAAGTGCAAAGCAACCTAGAAGGTTCACTGGGAGTTGATGGTATTCGGCGCCTCCCAGGTCTGAGCTGTCAAAGAGTGATTTTAATAGCACATTAAGTATGAGATTCTGGAACATGATCAAGACCTAACACAAGGAAGTAACTTTTAATTAACAAGTTCCACATGCTACATATGAAAAGTACCAGCCATTATAATTTATTAGAATTAAGTTACATGTCAGAAAACCTCCCGTGTTGATTTAGCTGCTTTAATTTAAAATAAATGCTTCTACATCAAGGTGACACAAAAGAAAATTTGCTTTTTATATATATTATATATA
>NW_010139595.1:0-211 GCF_000699245.1 Pterocles gutturalis | reverse complement strand
TGTGCCCAGCACTCAGCCTGCTCCCGGCCCTGCCACGGCCTGCTCTTTGCTGAGGCCGACCGGGAGGACTTGCTGAGCCTCCTGTGCTACGAGGGGGGGCTGCCTGAGGCCAGCACCGAGACACCCTTGGCCCGCTCTGATGTCCTGGCTGGGACCAACCTGGAGATGCTGCAAGCTCAGGAAAAACCGGCTGCTGTGGAGAAGCCTGAAG
>NW_010139594.1:53834-55663 GCF_000699245.1 Pterocles gutturalis | reverse complement strand
GAGCAGGGATGCGCTCCGCTGGGTTGGCCGGTGCCTGCGCTGCAAAGCTCGGGCCGCTGCAGCACCGCCGAGGGGACATCCGTGCGAGCTGCCGGGGACAGCAGCAGGCTGCGCTTGGGAGGGAGCCACCGGGGAGGTCACAGGGAATAGGTGCAGCGACGGGCCGTTGCTGTCCGGGTATCTCTGCATCAGGACTGTGATGCCGTGAGCCTCCCTCTGCTCTGGCTGCGCCTTCCTCCCTGCTGCTGCCACCGCTTCTCCTCCTCTGCCCGGCTTTCTCGAGGGTTGCGCGTGGATGTGCATCTGTGCATGCACCTGCACACCTGAGCGTCTGGACTCGGTATCTGTCAGCGTACAGGGAAAATAGAAGCGTGTGCAGTTTTTTCTGAAGAGGGATGGAGAAAATGTTTTGATTCCTATGCGCATGGAATGGCTCCTGCTTAGTTTGTCCTTTAAATAGCTGCTTTTGGGGATGGCACCTTCTTGGCGTGTTTCTGTAATAATCTGTTAGATTTGGGAGGCAAGGGAGCTAGGAGCCAGACCTAGGAGCTCCCTAAAAGGTACTAAAGTGCTCGTTAATGCTTTGGTCGTTCCTGGGTGTTTTGGGGGGAAACTCTCCAGGTTTGGACAAGTGGGCAGTGAAGGAAAATGTGTGTGTGAAAGTCGATCAACAAAGCTGCTTGTGTATCTGAAAGGTTTGCACGGAAATATTGTTGTTGGTCAAGTTTGTATTTTGTAGGGGTAGGTAAATATATATGTATGTAATATACATAGATGCAATTATATAGATATCTAATATGAACTTGCTCAATAGAGACTTATATAAAAGCAAAACTGTTTTAAATTTCTGGTGTGTTAAAACTGCCTAGTTGGAATATAGTCTTTGAATGATTGTGATGAAATTGATTTAATCAGAACTTTATCAGATGGGAATAGTTCTATAGTTAACAGTGGAATGTGACTTTGTAATTTGGATTGAAATTGCAAAGAAGATGACAAGAGCAATGTGAAGGCCTGTTTCTTTTTCTTAATCCTTTTTCTCTGTAATGAAAAAGGAAGTAATTGTAGAAATGATAGCTTCCCTCTCAAGTGTGCTGTTTTGCATCAGTATGAATTTAGTGCTTTGAGATCGTTGCCTGTGAACTGTGAGAAAACAGTGAAGTTATTTTTCGTTTGTTGTTTTATTTATTGTTGCTATTTTTATTTTTTTTTTCCTCAGTAAAAAATAAAAGCACTACAGCACAGCGCTAGGAAGTATCTTGTACTGGGCCCAGGGGACGGACTAGAGCCAGGGATGACTCAATAGGTCATCTCTTTTTCTAATTTCTCTAATTTTGTCTTTTATTTAATTAGACTGAGAGCCTTTGAAATTTTTCTGTGCGTACATGGCCATGTGTAACATAGACTGCACAAATGATACAGCTATTAGCATTTGAAAATCTTACACATTTTTTTCTTTTTTAATATAAAAAAGAGGCTCAACTCTTGCACTGATTTGCTGCTTTATGTGGTGTGCAGTTGGGCTGATGGGTTGCATAATAGCTTAACGTACTACCAGGAGAGCAAAGCATGTGTTATAAATGCCCTGATCATGTGTATCTGCAATAACATGGCACCCTACTGCATTAATGTCTGTACCTATCCCTGAGCAATGCTGGACGTTTTTGTTAATTATGTAATTGGCGTGCTTTTGCATGCCCTGTTTTATCCCAGCATTTTTAACAATTAAGGTTGAAGCTGGTCTGTTAATTTGGTCAGACTTAAGAGCGAAGCAAGCGAGGCTGGTAGGTTCAGGAGCTGGATGGGGAAATGAGATTACTCGTGCTGGA
>NW_010139594.1:0-53811 GCF_000699245.1 Pterocles gutturalis | reverse complement strand
TTCCCTCTGAGCTTTCCCTGTCTCAGGCTGCTGGCAGGGTGCTAGGGACACTGTGCTGTCCTGGGTGTGTGTGTTCTGGTGGGGGTGCAGTAAAGATCCTCATCGGTTCCCCTGACTCTCCTGGAAACACTTGAAGCGTGCTGACCAAACCCTGCTTGGGCCACCTCCTCAGCATCCCCCTTTCATCTTCCTCTGAGGAGAAACAAGTTAAATATTCTGATTGCTTGTCTCATTTAATAAAAGTATACAGCATTTTAAATCTTTGCAGCAGTTGCTCCTTTCCTCCTCTAGGATGTTTACAGGCAGGTTTTTTTCTTTGATTGTGCTGCAATACCCAGGCACGGAAGGGTGAGTTAAGGATGTTTTTTCAAGTGCTGTTTCACCTCAGTATATGTGTTTGTCACTACTTGACTCATTAGCCTGGATCTAGAGGAGCACAGAGTCTGGAGTTTGCTGCTCTTTGCTGGTTGTCGGACTAGCTTAGGGTACCTTAATGTGGGTCGTACAGCCTCCAATATTTGCAGTGAAATGGCTTTGCAGGAGTAGGATTTGTCTAAAGAAAAAAATATGTGTCAAATGCATCACATACAAATAGATCTTTTGGTCTTTGCTGTGGGTGTGGATGGCACTGTTGGGGTTAATGCAGATTTCCTTACGGAGCAGTTCTCAGAAAGACACATGATTTCTTTCTGTACCAGGAAGGGCAGTAGCACAGGGACAGAATGCTGTCAGCAGGAGCGGTCCTCTCTGATTGTTAGGAAGAGGACTTGCTCTTGCCTGTTTTTAGACCACCCGTTCATTTCCTGCTGTTAGATTGCACAAAATAACGTGGTGCGTTTTATCGGGGAACCTCTGAGCACCTCTGAGTCTCATTGCAAGCTTGTTTTGGCACAGGACAGTGTGCTGCTCTCTAATGCCATGCGTTTTTGCAGTACGCCACCTAATTCTGCCCAAAATGATCTCATCACCATCTGGTATCATCTCAGAGCAGAGCTGTGTACTGTGGACTCATTACGTGGTCACAGTACACTGCAGTACAGCAGAATCCCGATGGAGAACCGTCACAGCTTTGTGACATCAAAACCTGACATTGTATCGTGATGCAAGGTCCTGATGTACCAGCGCAGTGTTCTGGTATGGTAGAACACCCTGGTATGAGAAACAATGCTGCAGTCCCCTAGTACATTGTTATCATCATATGACAACGTACATTTGTCTTGTCAGGACCCAGTATCTTGGTTTGACAGGTCATCTCCATGTCACGGTGTAATATTTTAATCCTTTGTGTACATCTTTATGTTGTGACGTAGTATTGCAAGAGAGAACTTTTGCTTCCAGTCTTATATCGCTGCTATCTCCTAGATCCTTAGGGACTATAATGAGCCGTGCCCCGAGCTTTAACTTTCAGAAAGCAGCAGGGCAGGCAGGCTTTCCCTCCCCTCAAATCTCAGGCTGTGCTGCTTGCTGTTAGCGTTCTCCCTTGTTAGGAGTTTTGGGGAGCTCATAATCCAGCATGGATGGATACTAATTTGGATCTTTTATGCAAAATGAGAATCAAATGACTGAGCAATCTTGTAGGGACAAAAAATGTAAGCTGGTAGCTGAACTTGATGCCCCGTAAATAGGATACCGAATAAAACTCTGCTCATCTGATTTTCTGTCTTTTGTGGTTCCTCCTGCGTTGCTTGTGCTGATTTGTTGGTCGGAATATTTCTGAGCCACAGAACCTGCTATAAGGAAACTACAGAGAAAATAAGGGCCAAAGGCTTGACCTAAAAATAAATGTGCAATTCATTTTTCTGCTAGTGCTTGTGGGTGAGAAAAAAACCTCTCAATGTTCCAACACCCTACTTATCTGAAGGAATCTATTATATAGTTGTGGGGGTGGGATGGGAACTAGGTAGGGTTACAGAACAGCAGAGCTAAAATTAGAAGTTGTTTGATGTCAGGGAGCAGTGAAGATTAACGTTAGGCAGTTTCAGTTATGCATGTTATAAGGCTGTGACTTCAGGAGTTCTTTGTATCTCGACTAGGCTGACGACACCTGCCCTTTGAATGGATTCCGTCCCTGTCTTAGGGCCACGAGTACGTAAGAGGAGAGGGAGGGGGTTCAAAAGCTATCACCCTAGTCCTGCATAGCTCTGTCCTTACAGTCTAGCCTTGCGACTTCTTTGAAGTCTGAAATAAGTTGTTGAAAAAGGGACAGGAGGAATGTCTTCTGCCCTCAGTTATAGAGAACTTGTACTTGCTGTAGTACAGAAAGGTGACAAACATGGGTGTTTGGGATTCTTGCCTCCTTAATTACATGGTGAAACGATGATGCCATTTTAATCACTTTTAATTTCTTATCGATACTGCAGTGAAAATGAACTTTGTTTTGTTGCATTGCAAATGAAAGATGAATTTCCAAGTTGATTTCTCCTTTATTTTTTGGAGGAGGCTAGCAAAATAGTTACATAATTGTGCTGTGGTGCATATTGTGCTGTTCATCCTTCACGTTGCGGGTTAAAATGTTATGTTTCAGTGTTCTTTTCTCTGTCTTCATCAGTTCTTCTGTGTCTACATCTTTCTTCTCTGTGCTTTTTATTCAAAAGGAAGAAATAGGTGCTGATAATCCCCCACTAAAAACCACCAAGGATGGCCCATATACATATAAATATGACTTGAGCATTTTGGAGAGGCTTTCACTCCTTGTAAATTCTGCAAATGCATCTTAGGAATGAGAATGTTCCCATTTACTGCCGATGTGGTAGGAAGAGGAAACCATATTAATAGGTTGCCCGTCTCTCTCCGCATCCAGAATATTCTGAACAATTTGACTGAACCCCTGTCCATAAAGTATGGTTTCTATCCTTTCTCTCTCAACAGGAAGAAACAGTATGAGGTTTTGTAAGGTGACCCGAAGAACAACTTTGAGCAGTATTGGTAGATTTCGTTTCATAGTACGATGGAAGTGGTTAGCAGCAGGTTTTGTGCTAATTTATCTGGGCTTTTCGGTAGTGGAAGGCGATAGTAAGCAGTTAGGAGCTGAATCCAAGTGCAGTAATGTCAAGGAAAAATCTTGCATGCAGTTCACTTGGCCGGACTGTACTCGTAGTCACTAACTGAGCCAGAAATAGAACCAAGATCGGCTCATTACCAGTTCTTGTCCTGGACTGCAGACTGCCACACTGAATTAATACCTTCAGTGATAATATGGTATAAAGTACAAGTGTTGTGACTGTTTTAGTAAAAAAAAAAAAAATTACAGGGGAAGGAGACTATTTGAAGCAAAACTGAGTCTTTATGAAGCCCTTAATCTGAGATTTGGTTTGCTGTAGCCCTGTGTGATGATAGACTGGCAAAAGCACCCCTTTGGTGTTTCTTGTTTGTTATGTGGTATGCTTTTACCATCAATTTTTGATTTAAAATTGGATAAACATCTGTCATTTTATTCTCTAGTATATATGTGCTTACTGAAGCCTCTCTGAGGGCAGCTGGACAGAGAGTTCTTTGACTCAGGCTGTGAAGATGCTGTGCTGTGCAGAGCTTGCTGCCAGCACCCAGAATCTCTCCCTCACATCTCTCCTTGGGCTGCGGATTATTTTGGCTAATTGGATCCTAATCATTTGGTTTGCTCTAAAATTGCCTTTTCTGCTTATCAGATGGTAAAACCACCTTCCTCTCTGTCTGGTCCTTCAGCAGCCTCACAAATGTCAAGTGAAGGGTAAACTGCTTGGAACTGCTCTGGGATCCTGTAGCCATTGCTTGAGCTGGACGAGGCTGCAGGAAGGCTTCTCCAGAGATTCTTTCCTCTAGCTGGAGACTCTTGGGTGCTGAGTACCTGCTTGCTCCCTTCAGATGAGAAGCAAGGTGCTGGCTGTTGGAGCGGGAAGTCACGAGAGGCCAGTTTTATGCCTGGATCTGTCATTAACCAGTTGTATCGTGATCTTGCCTCTGCCCCAGGTTCCCTGTCTGCAGAATGAGGTGTACGGTTCGCCTCTTCCCCCTCCCCGTGTGCTCCCTCTTGCTGGAGCAGTTGGATGCTTACGGGTGACAAGAGCTGGGAAGGGTGTGCTGAACGGCGTTCCGAGATGTGTGAGCACGCAGTTCGCCCTGCCTTCATAGTTCTGTTGAACTAAATCAGAACACTCTCATACTGAAAATTTCTGCTTGATCGGGGCTATTCTGCTCAGCAAGGGGGCATGGGCAAGGTCCGAAAGAGCCAAATGTTGCCATTGAAGCTCTTGTGGCACGTTACGCAGGAATCGCGGTGTGCTGGTGGAGATGTCTTTTTGCTTCATCACGTTTGCCAGCTGAAATTCCCCTTGGGAACAGGAGTTTTCTTTGCTCCCTATTCCAGACTAGTTAGTGGTATTCCTTTGGCTGATTAAGCAGCTGCTGTGTTTACGCTTGAAGCTTCCCTTGCATGCCTCCGATTTCCATCCTGGTTAGAAAGTACATCTTAATGGTAGACTGCCATTATTATTATTATAAGTGATACTTATTGTGAATGGTAACTGCTAATTTCAATATTTTGAGTCTGGTGAAAGTAAATTATATAAATTGAGATATAATAGCAATAATAATATCCAAGTATAAAATATCTTAAGTTCAGGAAATGGAGAGACCAAAACAAATGCTGCACATAAATCAGGAGCTTTTATTTTCCTTCTGTAACTTCTGTGTGCTCTTGCAGAGCCACATGCTGGATACAAGATGGTGGAATCTTCTCCGAGCTTCTCCTTTACTAAAGTTTTCCGTTTGGCCAGCTTTGCGTTTGTGCTGTTGATTACACTTTACGTTTTTCCAGTGGTTTATTCTCCATAACTATTTTTTCCTGGACAGAACGCTCTCTGTGGTCTCAGCCAAGTGACCTGGGGGTAGATGCTCTGATTTTTTTCAACTAGCACAAGATGTAAAATGCTGCCATTCTCATTTGACAATGTCACAGCCACTGTATGCATATGGCAAAGGAGCAGAGAAGGAGGGATTTGGGGTTTTTTTTGGTGGGAGGGGGAGATATATATTTTTGGGTATATATTTTGAATCATTTTCAAGCCACTTGGAATACCAGGTTTGGAAGAATGTGGCTTGACTAGACCGAATTTCAGGCCTTGGAACTGGAAGAAGGAAAATAGAGGAAAAAATGAGTTGAATGAAAAAGACTTGGGGGGAAAGAAGGAGGTATGTATTGAGGAGTAGCAAAGATTTGGTAGCAGAAAAAAAAAAAAGTCCACATATGCACGTAATATAAGACACCAAATTAGCTGTGGGGGAGGAGGAGGGATGACTTGTTTATCTTTAGTGTAAGAACAGCTTTTTTGAACTAGAGTCATTCCTTGAATGAAATGCTGAGCAAACAAGCCTGTGTTTAAATGGCAGGAGGAGGAGAGGGCAAGGTCTGCGGATTCCAGAGAAATGGTTTGTTGGGTCTCACCCCTTACTTGTGTAGTGATGGCATATAAAGTGCTGGGAATTAAAAGGTTTGTACTGGAGACAGAGGTATTTTAAATTAAAAGCTGGTGGAAAGTTAGAGCTGTAATTTCGGTGTATTTCTGACCCTGTAGGAACAGAAGTAAAGCAGCTGTAGAGGTCTGAAAGAAGTGCCCTCTGCTCATGAGGAGACTGGGTTGTGGCTGTGCTCAGAATGGGAGTTTATTTTTTTCAGAGCTGTCAGCTATTAGGAAAGGGTGTGCTCATGTGGTGGCCTTCAGGCTGATGTACGTTTTAGGAATGAGGTTTGGGAGGCGAACTGTTGCTTAGCTGTAGGCCATGAGAAGAAGGTGTGTGCCTAGGGTTTGGAGCTTAGAGAACCTGAACAATATTCAGTGGATCGTTCAAGGCAGTGAAACTAAATCATTGCTTCTAATGCCCTGTCATTTTTCCAACCTTTTTGACAGGAGGAGTAGGTTCTCCATTGATTCTTATGAGGTTCTGTTTCAAATACAGGTAATAGCACAACTAATTTTGGCAATGGATCTGCTTCTAACATTGTCTTTACAGCGAGAGAGGGTCTCAAAAGAAGGGACTTGCTGTGCTGGGAGATTTTCATGCCCGTGTCCAGAGACAATCTGTGTCCTGAAGAGCTTACATCCTAAATAGGCAAGATGGACAAAGGGTAGAAGGAAGGAAGTGGTATTAGCCTTGGTTTGCAGATGAGGCAGACAGAGATTAAAGGCATTTTTATTTTTAACATGTTTATTAATAGAAGTGGACTAGAAAACTTCCCTACTAGAAGCTTGGCTTAGGTGAGCAAAGAGTTGTTATAGCTTAAAACAGTTTTACAGAACACATTCTATTGATGTAAGAGCATTTGTCCTAAGTACAAACGGGCCAGCTGTATCCCCTATACTTCTCATAGGTGACTTGTCCAAAGTCACACGCTGAATCCATATAATTGCCCCAAAGCAACCCATGTCTTGCTCATATTTGGAAATGCCATAATTGCTGTAAGGACATTTGTTCTTTCAAGGATAACAGCCCAGATTAAGAGCTTCAGATTATTTAGATGTCGCTTTGCAAGATTTCCTTCATGAAACTCAAAATCATATGGATGTGATTGACTTGGAGGTTTTGGGATCAAAAATACTGCAGGTCAAAACAATTCTCTAAATTGTAACCCTCAAGCAACTGTAATACTCACTAACCAAATGCAAACTTTTAAAGTCTTGCATTGCTAGCGAACAGCAGTAACCAAGAAGTCGTTGGACTGGGCTGCTGCCCATTAGGAAAATTATGGCAAGGAGAACCAGAGACAGGAGAAAACTTGATGGAATTGCTCCCTGCTCCTGCCAGTGTGGGGCAGTTCCCTGTTCTGTTGTTATTAATGGTCACCTAATGCTGTTTGTAAACATGGCAAGTGAATGGGTTTGTACCACTTCTCTCATGCTCTTGACTGCAAGGATTTGACTTCAGCCTATTTTTTTTTCCCCTCAATTTAATATAATCGCATTGTCTGTTGTTATAAAACCTTTTAATATGTCTTCTCTTTCTCTTTGGTGTTTACATTCTTCAAATGTTTGTTGACCACCTCACTTTGTTTGCCCTTCAAGTTACCCTTTTCATAAATGAGCCTCATGCCTATTGTGATGGTTTTGTTGCTTTCCTTTGACCTTATTACTAAGAATATCTTTCTGGTTATATGGCACCTTTATAATGAAGTTCCTGGTAGAGATTAACTGATCGTACAGAGCAAATATTTCAGCAGCTTCCATGAGATATTTTATATAAAATTGATCAGACTATTCGGCTCTGGATCACATGAGTCTTTCATGCTGCTCTATTGTGTTGCAAGAACATGTGAAATTAGCTTTGTGCTCTTACCCTGCACACTGTCGAGCTGTGATGCTTTCTTCCTTTCTCAGTCCTTTCAGTTGCTGGACATGACTTTCTGCTACCTCTGTTTTGCCTGTTTGGAGCAGGTACAAAATCAAGGACAGCGGTAGGGTAGCGGTCTTCATGCTTTGCCCAGAAAAGAATCAATCACAGTCTCTGTTTATTTTTCTTGTGAGACAGGTTTTGTATTTGTGTTTATACACACTTTGAGTGTGAGTCACATTGTTACCTTCTGCATTTTGTAACCTCTCTGTAGAAGATGGCCTTTCAAAGAGGTTGTGTTTGGAAATACGTGTGCGTTGAAGACAAATGTTAGTCCTGTCGCTGGCTGTGCTGCCTGCTGTTGGATAAGGGAAGTTGATGGTTTGTGTTTTGTCTGATAAGGTTTAGAGAAGCGTGAGGAGTCAGTATGTCTGTAGAAATGGCTAAGAAGAGTGCTCTGCAGGGTGGGAGTAAGGAATTGAATTTAGAGGTGATTAGGATGCTTGGGTCCATGCTGACTGCTCTGCTCCTTTGTCATCACAGAAGTACTCCTTGGTGGTTTTTATAGTGGGGAGTCCCGGGATGTTTAAATAAAGCTCTGCTAAGGTGCCCCTGCAAAAACGTTTGGGATGCCAGGGATGTGCAGCAGCATGGAGAAGCTGTCCCAGGGCAGTCGAACAGAGCAGGAAAAACAGGAGAGAAGTCCTGAAATTCATAGCTGTCCTCAGTGAATGGAGAGAGGAGCAGCCAGGGTTAACGGAGCTGCAGTGGTGTGGGCTACAGGGCATTCTTAAAGAGACAGTGGGCGCTTTTCTTTCCAGTGGGCAGCAGCCAGTTCGGATGCCAGAGCTGGGCAGCGAGTTGCAAAGAAGGCTTTGTTTCAGCCATGCCAAGCTGTTATCAGAGCGGGGAATCTTTTTGTCTACTACGTTTGAGAGCATAAAATGCATTGGAGCAGTAAGATTCTTGAATTGTTTAATGATCTCTCCCCCAGCAGAATTGCTTCTGTCTGCAGTTTAAATGGTGGTTGCAGAGTCGGAGAGCAGAGGAGCAGGGAAGACACGCAGCTGCGCCCCGGGAAATGCGATGTGGTAACAGGTGGCGATTCAATCCTTCAGCGCTTCATTTTTCATCTCCCAGGCAGGCAGGAGGACTCCTTCCTGGGGATGCAGGTTCCTTTGTGTTTGTGCGTGCGTCGTGAGGTCAGGCAGTTCCTCAGGAAAAAGGATGCTCTGACGCAGCGCGGGGCTGGGATGGAGATACAGAGGCTTTGACTGAGAAATCTGAGTGGGGCTGGAAGGGGTAGGGATGTGGGGGGAGAAACTGAGCAAGACTTTTGTGGAGCAGTGTTCTGTCTTCATGGGAGTAGGAGCTGGACTGAGTAGCTGTTCAGTGGTGTTAGGGAGTTTCTGGGTGAGCCCAGCAGAAGGTGACAGGAATCTGAGGCCATCCTGGAAGCTAGGATCAAGCAAGGTTAAGAAAGTCAACCAGTGAGAGTGGTGATGAATCCGGTGTGTGTGATTGGGTATTGGGATTGAAAATCAGAGGAGGGGTTTCAGGAGGAGTCTGAAGGTAGAGATGGTGATGGTTCTTTGTAAGAAAGGCTTTGGTTGGGATAAAGAGATGGAAAAGTCTGGAGAAACGGAGAAGCTGGCGTAACTGTAACTGTATTATATGATGCAGAAGCTCACACTGCACCTGCCAGTGCTGAAGAAAGAGATCAGACCCTTTGAGTGCCCTTTTCCTTCATAAATCTGCTCCTGGATCTGCGCTGTTCCTTCTCGGTGCAATGTGGAATATGGAGTGGAGGGGTGGTGGTGATGAGGGGCTGCAGGAGTGGGGTGTATCTGTGCCAGGAGACTGGGTGTAGCTCCCCCCTGGCCCGGAACAGCCGATGTGCTTTTTGCTCTCTCCAATGGCAGCTGGTGAAGCTTTATCCAGAATCCTCTCTTTTTGCTGAGGTTGCATAGGAACAGCGTATATGATGGTTGCTGCCCAGTTACGGGGAGCAGAGGGGGATGTGGCGTTTTCATGTTCAGGGTGGTGTCCAAAAAATGTAATTTTTTTGCGTTGGGTTTGAGGTAAAATGTTGCTGCTGCTTGTCCCCTGGTGGCTACCCTTGCAATGTACCCCTGAAAGTACAATGACGTGACACTTAACTCTGTCCTGAAGGGATAGGAGAAGAAGGCTACATAGATAATGGGGGCAGTACAGTAATGATTCCACAGGGAGCTGTAATTAACGGGTGATCTCCTGTTTCTGTTGTTTGTGTGTATGACAGTCTTCCCTGCTCAACCTGTTGATCTTGCAGCTGGGACTCACTCAGAGCCTGGTGGTCAAAGGTGGCTCCCTTCATTGCAGTAGGGTTTGAAAGCAGTGCCTGCTCTCATCTTCATGCCTGTCTGCAAGCTGCCCAGCCCTCAGCTCAGTGCTATAAAACAAATACGTGTGGGAGTTCCTTTATTAGTGCTCAAGCTCAGAGGTGTCTGTTGGCGTTGTTGATGTGCTTGTTAATCTTCGTTGTCGAGTGCACTGCCTGCTGTATACATTACCTGTTAACGCAGCACAAGTGCTGCTGGGGTAAAATGTGTACACCAGCTTGTCGTCAGTGCACTAGAACAGGACATTCAAGGGTTTCAGAGGAAGAAAGAGATGGATTTAGTATCAAGTGGAAGTTGGCAAGGGACTTAAGGGTGTGTAAGTGTCTTTGTAATGTATGATGAGAAATTCAAGACAGAGAATTTGTGGGAGGTCAGCTCAGCCAGCCTTTGCCACTGCATCATCCCAAACTGGTAGTTTCCAGGCTGGGAGCTGTTACCTGTCCCTAATCCACATATGATAGCAGTGGCTGCTGAAGAAACAGTCTAGGAGGATACTGGCCATGCTACAAATGCTTGTCCTGTGAGATGTAGGCTCCAGGTCTCACTCAAGCACTTCACTTGCTAATGCTGAGCCCAACTCCCCGCAGCCTCTCTCTAGCCTCATTTCACCTTTCCTGCTTTTGGCTTTCCACCTGCTGATTGTTGGAGCCTGGTGTTGAGGACAACAGGTAAGGCTCTGTTTCCTAGGTGAGGTGGGATCTGCTACTTGTGAATGTCTTTAATTCTGTGTGGTTTCTTTTGTGCAATTAAGGAGAGCTAATTAGCTCCTTTTAGTGCAGTCTCCTTGCAGAGGTAGCTGACTGCTTGTTAATCCTGGATTAAGTTCTTACTAAGAACTGGCTCTTTGTGTGTCCCAGTTAAGATGTTGACACTTTGTTCTCTCTCTCTCCTTGTTCTCCTCCCCCCCCTTCCTCCCCATGCCTTGAGCACATGATTGCCTGCCTCCTCCATCCCCCATACTGTAGGAATCCCTGTGCTCTTTGCAGCCGCTGTCTCTTGCTTCATGAAAATGCCATTGTCAGTTCAGAGGACTCAGAAGATTTTTGCTTGCTCTGGTACCTAAGAACCAATTTTCTGCAAGGGACAAGGAAGAGTTTTGGCAATGCTCCTTACTGCTTAATAGGGCGAGAATACTCTGGGGTTTGAAGAGTAGCACCTGTTTGGTTCGCTGGAGGCTGGAAGGATGTTCCGTGGTCGAAGCAGGAGCTAGCAAACAGGACCACATGTCCCAGGGAGAGATCTCAGCCTGTACGATGCCGTGCATTCAAAAGCAGAGTCCATACATTCGTAGTTAAAGAGGGTGTCTAGGAGAAAAGCAGCTTCTGTGCTCCAACGAGCAAAAAAATTAAACGTGCAAAATATTAATTACCATCTAGATGTATCAGTTACGTTGCTACTGCTAATCCGAATTGCAGATCTTGAGGTTGTAGCACTACACTGAGTTTTCCCTGAGGACATGGTTTCTTGACATTCCTGGTATGTCTTTTTGAAGCAAAGGCAAGAAGTACTGTGAAAATTTAAGTGTCCCCCAGTTCTGAACTCACCTGAAAAGTACAGGTGCTGGGGGATAACTGTCAACTGTCTCAATGGCTTTAGGTTTTCAAAATACATTGTATTAAAAGTGGACAAAGAATTATTAGGGAAGGGGAAATAAGAAACCGTATGTGTTTTCAAATCCCGGTGCTCCTTGTTCCCAGCCATTTTGCAGACAGAAAGGCTGCTGTTGGTTTCTGTATTACTGGTGTGGCTTACAGGGAGGGTAAGGTTGCTCTAGCTGGACATAGAGGGTATCTCAAACCCACTTGTTGCTCTGCAGGCCTGGACATTCAGGCACTGGACTGTCTCGTGTGTATCCATCGTCAGCACTGCGCTTTAATTACTTGGTCAGTGCATCATTTCCTCCCACCTGAGGGATGCAATATGTATGAGTACGCTTGTGTTACGGCAGAGAACAAACCAGCCCTGCCGCTCAGCCCAGCAAGCTGTAGAGGTACGGCTCATGCTGTCGGCGTGAGTGCTGCAGAGCCTGCCACAGATAGGCACGCTCCGAGTTAGAGCATCCTTGGAGGGAGTGCTCCTCGTGTGTGACCTCTCGGCTTTCTGTAGGGCTTGGTGGTCCTGTGGTGTCCAGGCTGCGGTGTGTGACTACGTCATGGCATGAATAGCTCAGCAGTCAAGCCCTCCTAAAACTGTCCTCAGCATGTGAAATAATGCTCTAGTGCTTGTCTTGATGCTTTAACACCAGTACCAGGGCAAGGGCTGAGAGACATGTATGTGCAAGGAAACCCAGACGACATAAAATGTGTTCTGCAGCTCTTGAACTAAACAGGAACGGGTCACTTTACATTAAGGGAGAGCTTCCTTAAAGGCCCCTAAAAATCTTTTCAATGCGGTATTGTCAAAGTATTCTCACCATGAAACAAGCCGTGTTTGCAGTGATGTGAATGGTGCTGCAAAGACCTGGAAATGTAACAAGAGTATTTGTCCTTGCAAGAGTTGTGGGTTGAATTTTGCAGATCTGACAGATGCAGAACTTTTGTTTGATTCATCTTCTCTCCTGGCAGTCTGAAGAGTGGGTAGGTCTTAAACTCATGTGTTGAATCTATCCTACGATTCATGACCTGCTTTGAGCCTTTGCATGCTCTCCGTGGCTCCAGATCTGAGGCAGCTACTATACTGCATTTCATCAGAACCTTTGGGTCAGTGTAGCTCTTGTGTGACCGTTGAAAAGTAGTATCTTGTTGAAACTTTAATAGGCATTCAGGCAAAAACATACCAAAAGTTGTAGAGGCTGAGAATCACACTTCCAACTGTTTTCATACATCTTTGAATGCCATAAAAAAAAAACAAAACCAAACCACCACTGAAAGATTCATAGACTGTGAAATGAAGTGGGACCGTTCAGACACCTCTTTGAAGTCCTGTCGAATGCAAGGTACAAGACTTGCCTGAATTGATTCTGGTTGAGGTACAGAACAGTACAGAGGAAAACACAAAAAGTTGCATAATATTGTTTGACGCAGATGGATAATCTAGCCTTGAATTCATTACAGTGGTTAGTTTTGTTTCCTTCCAAAAATGCGTCTCTCTTGTCTAGTCAGGATTTGTCTACAGTGGCAGCGCTGTAAATGGAGAAGGTGAAGAAAGAAGCTTGGTCACAAGAAGGATGTCAAAAAGGTGACATCGAGCTGATGGGTCTCTTAATGGGGCAATGTATTTATTAAAGCAGTGGCATATACACAGTGAAGCCATGTGGATTCATGTGTATTTTTTGAGTAATATGAAAAAAATGATGGTGCTGTTGTACTGTCCTGATAAAGATGTGTCTGGTGGTAGTGCTTTCAATTTAAAGTCGTGTGCAGTATTTGAATTGCACGGTGGCATGAGTCTGCTGGTGCAGAGCGTTGATTTATAAGAGCAGAGCACCTCCTGCTGCCACTGATTTTGATTATAGTGAAATGATGGATAATCAGCCTTTTGGAAAGATGCTCTTTTGGGATATTAACACTGAATGCTGCGACTGATTCTCAAGAGAAGAGAAAATGGTCAACCCTGTGTATGGAATGGGTAAAATGCAACAAAAGAAAGCAAAGGGCAGAGTAATGAGTATTTACATCACTTCAGGCTCAGCTCCTTCGGTTTTCAGTGGGGAGCAGTCAGCAGGGCTCAATCGCAGCATCTAAATTTGGCTGGAGCCAGACTCCTGGCTTAGGTACTCTGATGCATGCTCTGAGTTGCCTGCCTTGCTCAGTTGACGCCACGGGGAACTCTGCAAATAAACCTCTAAGGTGGGCGATGTGGATGTGGACTGAAGGGGCTGCTGAGGAACAGAAGTGGTAAAAGGTGTGAATTTTTAACCAGCAGTAGCCACACTGGTGCAGGACCTTCTCTGGGTACTCTTTAAGGGTTGTCTACACTGGGAAGTTATTTCACATTTAAAGCCCTAAAGTAACGCAGAGTACTTCCAGACGTGGACACCTCTGGTTCAAATCAAGGGTGTCAGTCCAGGAGGCTGTTCCGGATCGGTTCTACACCAGTTCTTTGCACAGACAAGGTCTGATTTCATATACTGGAAGGAAAAGTGCAAGCTAGTTGATTGTTTTGCTCTCTTCATTTCATCCTTCAGCCTGTGTAAGGGAGGGACTGAAACCCTTCTCCCGGTTCTGGTGTAAAGATGTCCCTGAGTGGGTGTGCGGGGACACAGCGGTGTGTACGTTCCCCAGAGAAACACCATGTACTGATATTGCTGTGGAGTTGTAAACTTTGCTTGATAACGTTTCTTTAAAAAGCCCAGGCCTGTTTACACATGGATAGGCATGAAAAATGAAACCCAATTAGCTTCCTAGATGAAGTAAGCTAAATTGAGTTGAGGTCACCTTAATTCTGAATGAGTGTGTGCTCACAATGTTTAATTCCGTTTAGATAATCCACTTTGCCTGTTAATTGGGGTTTAATTTTCCTGACTGTTCTTGTATTGACATGCTTACAGGTTTCAAAACTTTCTCCCACCCGTGTGAACGGTCTAGTGTGTACACAGGGAGGATGAGTATGATTTTCTCAACCTGGAAGATCTTAACCTGTAGCCTTTGCCAAACCTTCTGAACAGCATCGAAAAGTGGCAGGTATAACCAGGGGACCTTGGGGGAAAAAAAAAAAAAAAATATCACCGGAGCTCCCCCTCCCCCCTTTTCCTCTGGCAGACATGAATAATGAAGGCATTAAGGGGGTTGCATTATGTAAAGCGCAGCCCACAGGCTGCGTGCATGCGCGCGCACGCGTGTGTTTGTGTGCTCGTGCAGCAGCGCGTGTGAAAGGGCTGGCAGCGACGCAGGGACCCGAGTCGAGCTGCACAAGCAATCATAACCACAGGGAGCGGGGCGGGGGGAGAAGAGCGGCCGAGCAGTGGCAGGAGCCCCAGCAGTATGCCAGGCAGCTGAGAGAGGGGGCTCTGGGTGCCCGGGAGGAGCCCCAGGCACCCTTTGGGAAGGGCTCTGAGATGGTGCAGGAGGTGAGTACTCTCCCACCTCGCCGCTGGCCCACCCTCGCTCTCCCCCCACCGCGCACAAGTGCATGAATGAATGAATGACTAGCTGCTCCGCGCTGCACCACGGTCCCTAATGGCTACCAGGTTAGTGTTACTCTCCTGTTCCTTCTGCCGAGGGCTCTCTTCCCCTCCCCGCTGTGTGTGTCTGCGCTGTCTGCGAACGCGTGTGCACGCGCGTGCATGGGTGCATGTACGGGTGTGAAAGCCGGAGCCCAAGGGCTGGATGGGGGGGGTGCTCGGCACGGGTTTGCCGAGCGAATCGACCATCTGAGACATACGCTTTCAAGGCAGATTAAATCTGGAGTCCATGTTGGTTGCTGCTGCTGCTGCTCTGCTCTGTTTGGGGGACTTGAAAGCAGACAGCGTGACATCATGTTGCAGAGATGCTTCATTTCTTTTCCCTTCCACAGGCTGATTCCTTTTTTCCTCGTTCTCCCCCGTGCATGTGCCCTACCTCTCCTACAGCGGAATTGCTAAAGCAGCCTTTTTCATTGTTTGAAACAACCGATGTGCAAATCTGATTGTTTTTTTCAGCTTTCATTCCCCTCGCCCCTCCTCCTTTTCCCTTTTCGCCTGCTGTCTCCCCCATCCTCCATCCCCAAAGGGGCAGTTATTACTCTGAGAACATCTGGGTATATGGAGAGAGGCAGAAGGCAGCTGAAGTTGGATGAACTGGCAATGCGTCACAGGAGGGCAGCTGGAGCTGCTGCAGGAATATGGTGTGTTTGTTTGCCCATGTGCTCCCTTGCTCTTAAAAGGGCTCGGAGCATGCACACTGACGTCTTAGTTCTGCTTTGCATCTCTGTATTTGCAGTGATGGGAAGGGACAGAATTTGGTTTGTACTGCTTTTTCAGGCTGTCCTCCAGAGTCTATACAGGTGGCATTTTTGTGTATTTGGGTTTGTTTGCTTGATTGGTTTGTTTTTTCCTTTTTTTTTTGTTGGCAGGGTAGAGCAGTAGGAAATGAGGTTTTATTGCACCGTGCGTGTTTATAGGCAGTGAGAATCTGATGAATCCCCATTCCCTAGAAAAATGCTTTTTCTTAGATTGCTGGAGACTAGCATTGTCCTGCCCATCACGGAAATCACTGGTTCAGTAAAGAGGATATATTCCTGTTTCCTTGCTTCGTTAGCTGACGTGTGTCTGCAGGAGGACCGTAGATTTAGGATGGAGCTTGTAATTTTGGCTCGGTAGGATGGAGGGAAACTTCAAGCTGAATCTCAGAGATGTATTTTCCATCAGTTCCATAGCTTTGCATGCACAGCATTCTGTCAAGGGAAGGCCCCAGCTGCCCATGCTACTGAAAACTGGAAAGCTGGATAAAGCAAGAGAGAATATGTCATGTTGGGGGACAAGTCTGAACCAGGTCCTCAGGACAAAGGACTGTGTGTGACACTTGCACTGAGAGTGTCTGACTCTTCCCAGCATCGGCTGCAGCCCCTGGTCCTCTCGATGGTTCGCTGTCAGCCGGACAGTGCTGCTGCATGGTTAGAGCAAAGGAGACAGATTGCGCGGAGGAGATCAGGGTGAGGGGACGTGAAATTGTGTTGTTGTTGTTTTCCGAATGATAAAGGGATGAAACATCAAGGGATGAGCAAAAGAAATCTACTTGATCCCAGCTTTGAAGATCACAGCATCTTCCATTAACTTATGAAAGCTGTTGCTGATGAGCAGCAGGAGTGAGTGGGAAGATGTAAAGCTCTAGCTTTGTCTCCTGCTCCTGAGATATACAATATCCCTGTCCACCCCCGCTTTGTCGCTGATAAGATGTGCTGTGAGGCTTCATTAGACGTTTAATCTTGTGATTTATAAAACCCCTACCACAAGACTGGAATGAGTTCAGGGGGATGCTGCCTATGCTGGGGATCAAGTCCTGGGATGCTCGTAGCCTTGCTGAAGTTCTAGCAGGAGATGGGGAGGAAGGAAGAGTGCTTGTGCTCTTCTTGAGGTCACCTGGGAGTTGCAGCCCAGCTATGTCCTCATCCAAAAATGATCCCAGATCTTTATCACTAGCTATTTAGTGCTATATTGTGTTTTTCACACTCTCCCTTGAAACAATGCACATGGATTGACAGCAACATTGCGTCTCCAAACCATTGAAAAGATTTTGATGTTAGATTGGAAATAATGAAGTTGAAAATAAACATGCTCAGATTTATTTAAATTTTATTTTTTATTCTTTGAGCTGTCAAGTTTGCAAACTTTTCTTCACGTCAGAAATGGCTTAACAGTGCCCCTTCGTATTATAGTTGCTTTTAAACAAGACTTGCAAGCTCTCTTCTGTCCCAAGTTCCAGGCTCTGAGATTTTGAAGACGGCATCAGATACAGCAATTCTTGGTGTTAATTGCAAGAGCCATTGGCATTGTGGTGGGGAGGAGAGGAAGCAAAACCCATATCTGTTCCTTCTTTGGAAGTACAGCCATAGACTGAGTGACCTGCAGGTGACTGTTTTGGGGCTGTGTCTGAAACAGACATGCCATCAGAGTCAGAGAGATGTGAAATTCTTATTTTGTATTATTTCCCCTTTATTGCTTTCCAGATTTCATTGTATTATCCATCTTCCTTGTCTTCCTTCAGAGCAAATGGAATTATATTAATTTGTGAGAGGTAGAGGGGTTTAGTGTATGATTTATAACACCTGTTGGTTCTCTGCGGATTAATGATCCTTTCTAAATAAATTGCATTATTATGACTTTTGCAGTGTTATTAAGATGTGTCTTGTTCTATTTTGAAAATGTTTTCTGGCATTTTTCTTGGGATTTTTGCAATAACTCCAAGTGGGAAGGGAGCGGCGTAGGGGTTGTTTCAGACACAGCACAGAGGGAGCTTCTGTAAGATGTCAGTGCATTTGTCCATCAGAGTTGATAGTCTGTCTCTAGTGGTAACCAGGATCAGATGATTCAGAGAAAGACAAAGGCATTGTTAATAATGCATTTCACCAACCTTGCAGTGCCGCATATGGGCAGAAGGCAAATTCCTTCCTAACGCTTGCAGTGATTTGCTAATCCCCTGAAGCATAATAATTGCATTAATTTTATCTCATGAATATGTAAACATGCTATTGAGTGTCATAGGAGGAGGACACCATTGTGTGAAATGTCAAAATAATCAGAGTAAATCTTCCACGAGGATTGGCCTCTCTGTTAAAAACTAGTTGTTTAAAAAACATGCAGAAAGTATACTGTTCTTACTCTTCTTTTTGAAGCAATTGTCAGGAAACACTGCTCGTTTTCTGCACAGCCCTACAGGGGTCATTGCTTTTTAATTTAATGTTTTCTTATTTGTCTTTTTTACTGGGAGATGTAGTAGAAGTATAGCATTTTGTCACTGCTTGCAGAGCCATGGCAAACCCAGGATGCTTCAGGCTGTATGGAGGTTTTCATTTGTGGATTATCAATTTGAAGCGAGTGTAGGTTGGTGATGACCAAAAGTTGTTACCATCTGCTTGCTGTTTGGTAGACTGCATAATGAATTTCTGAATCTCATCTTTTTCCACTGATGTCAGACTGTATCAGAGAGCAGTATCTTTGTAGGCGTCCAATTAACCCCCTAACGAGCTGTTTCTGAGGAGAATTGACTCTCTTTGTACTACAGCCAGGCTTGAGGTGCCTTCGTGACCTTGTAGCTTTTTCTGCTCTTTTCAAGACTTTATCAGCAGAGTTCTGTTTTATGCTTGAGGATCTCCATTCTTGGTTAGGACAGCATGTTAAGCTTGACTTTATTTGCACAGCCCATAGACTTCAGTAGGTCTACGTACGGAGTTAAAAATGTGCTTAAGTTCTCTGCTGGTTTGGGGACATGGTGCTCAGCACTTTCCAGCATAGAACCCAGTATTTGCTGTGCTGTTGGTAACCCCAGTTTTGGGCCTTGGAGAGCTTACAATCAGGTGGGTGCTATGGGCTGCAGAGAGATGTGAGCAACTTCCAACAGGTTTACTCTCATAAAGCAAGTTCTTTGGAGAACTGTGGCGGACTTGGATGCTGCTGATTAGCTTTCCGGATCTGGACTTTCTTCAGAAAGAACTCAAGGGATTTAGAAATATCCAGCAGGAGATGGTGACATTGATCTCTTTCTGCCAAGCTGGTGATGGCGATGAAGGGAGGGAGCCTTGTGTGCGGGGAGCTGCCCCTTGTTCGGAAGAGCTGTCCTCTTTGTTACAAATCCCTTGGTACTCTTGGTAACATAGTGATTACTTCTGGCTACATTCGAGTTCACATGCTGCAACTGGCAGATTCAAATGGATTTGCTGTTCATCTTTTTAACCTGTATCACTCCGTGGGACGGGAACAGCAAGCTGCTGGTGCGCAGCGGAGCCGCAGGTGCTGCGACAGTGCCCTTCTGCAAGCTGGTGGGTCTGGAGGAACGCTGCTGGCTATCGGGTACGTGTGGTCCGGGAAAGAATTGTTGCAGGGTGCTTCTCTTAAGCCCAGGGATGGCTGTGTTGTAGGGGCAGGCAGAAGATCTCATAGGATGGACAAACTTTCACGTCAGTTCAGGACTGCTTGAATGTCATTCATGCAGAATTTATTTCACAGGCTCAAACAAACTCAGGTTTCTTGTTGAGTTCTCCATTAGACCATTGCAAAAAGTCCTCTGGGATCCTGTATAGCTGTAAGAATCCCAAGCTTAGCTTGTGGAGTACAGACTGTAGCGTTTCTTAAAAGCTACTGCTTGCTGAAGTCTCTGTTCACCGGCTGGTCCAAATCTTTACAGGAAACACTCTGTTGGAGGAGGAAATCTGACTTCTTTGTGTCTTGCCTTGTGCCCCTGCCTTGTGGAGCATCCAGGGTAGGGTGTGACCAAGTAGCTTGTCCATGCACTGCCAAACGTTCCTTCTTTTTCCACCACCTAAAGAAAAGCCTGGTTCTTCCCTATGCTCCTCCAGGTATCGAGGCTTGTCTTCCACGTGGCTGAACGGAGTTTGGCCTCTTCCTGGCCGCACCACACTTGCTTGTGTTATTTTTACTCCAATCGTAAGCTGGGGTGTTTCTCTTAGGCACAGCACGAACGCAAAGCAAGAAGACATACTCTGCCTTCTGTGCTTTCCTATGCTCCATGCGGGGGTTTCACCTGGGAGCAGGGGGCTGCTGCTTCGGTGGGCTCGTTTCTGTTCTGTCCCTGCTTTAATCTGCTGCAGCTCCTGAAGGCTACGCCGCAGGGGTATGCGAGGCCCTGAGTGTGCTCTGGTCCATTAGGTCTCTAAAGCGTTATTTATTACTATTATTTTTTTTCAAAGTGGGTCAAGCCGTTTTGGCATTTCAGGCGTTGATTCCTGGTTCAGTTGCGGGCTTTGGTCACTATGGCAACTGCAGAAAGCGTTCGTCATGGCTGTGCCTTGGGTTGGATTCAAACTTCAGGGACTGAGCAGGAGCAGCAAGAGTTTCGAGGGGCTCAGGGCAGGGGGAGGCGAGCGGGACGGAGCTGCCGGCTTGTGGGTTTTGTGCCCATCCTTGCTGTCATAAGGCTGAATTAACAGACTCCTTGTGTTCCTCATTGTGTGTGCACCCGTGGAGTCCTTCACCTGAGAAATATTCAGCATTGCTCAGTCATCGGATAGTAGGAGGTGGGGATTGGACTTTCGAGGTCCCTTCCAATCTCTAACATTCTGTGATTCTGTGTGTTAAGCCAGTTTTGGAGAATGCCTTTGCTGAGTGTGAAACTGAGAATATATCTTCCGTGCCTGTGTGTGAGTCAGTGTATATCGGAGCTAGTATTAATGTATTTATTGCAGTCCAGAGGAGGTGGAATTTGTCTAATTTCTCATTTGATTACAACTTGAGTTAAAGAGTACCAAACTTTTTGGCAGGTTTCACCTGAGTTTCACATGCCCACGGTGCAGCTGTACTCTGGTTTTGAGCTGGTTACTTTGTGCTTTACTTTAGAAGCAGTAAAAACTCAGTGTTCCTTCATAACTATAGCCTGAAAGCAAGCAGAACCTTGCCTAAATTTGACCTGGTCTTCATAGAGTTGCTTGAAGCTGAAACTCAAAGTGAAACTTGTATGAACTCCTGTGAACTGAAAATGAGAAGGAGGTTGTGCATGATAAACTCGGGTTTCGTTGAGCTGTAGAAGAAAGACCAGTAGTTCTGTTCAAACAAATTCAGTGCAGTGATATGTGACTCAGGAACATTCACTTCAAATTCTTGCCTTGTATTTCTGGGGACTTCGCAAATAAGCCACTTTATGTTGAATCAAGCATGCTGGGGACAAGATTACATTATCTACCCGTATCTGCTAGCTAACATTTGGAAGATGTTAACCTCTGCAGAGGTAAGAGGTGGATATGCTTTTTATCTGAGAATTAATGAAACCTTAGACGTGTATTCAACTTTTCTAGATTTTCAGAAAGGAAACGATCCATTTTAACTGCCTCACTGTACATCCCATTGTAAGAAGCAAACTTCAGTTTGCTATATATAATTGGGCTTAAATGATAGCCCTTAAGAGTCTGTTCGTCCTTGGATCAGCCCAGGTCCCACTGTAACCTGCAGGCTGCAGAGATGGATGGTTGGGCCAGTCATAAATAGATGTGACTGCTGAAGGAAATGAGTTACGTAGGGGAAAATGGATGTAGTGTGTGGTATTTTGAAGAGTCTGGCAGGAAGAAGAGGCATCAAAAGAGAAGGAGCAGTGAGGAAATCTGTGCTTTCCTGTTGTGTATAAATATGTATGTGACTGGCTTTCTGATGGAGGTGTTAGGGCATTTGCTGAAGATACTGGATGAAAAGTTCCATTCCCTTAAATGGTTCATAATTTCTGTAAAACTCTGAAAGGTCTTGCTTTTCCCCATTATGAAAAGATAACTTTTTTTTTTATTAATGAAAGCATTTATATTATAACGAAACATTTTCATGCCCAACTCTAACTGGTGTGGGAAAGAGGATTTGATACAGGAAATGATGATTGCATTGTCTGTCATCATGACTCCCCTCCCAGTGGCCCATAATTTTTGATGATCTTTAATGAAGTGTTTTCTAAAAGATACGATTCCATTTTTGTGCATCCTGTTGAGAATAAAAAGAGGGACAGAGTGGGATTGTATGGAGAACACACAGATGGCTCCCTCGTTCTTGAGTGCAAGTTTAGGTTTTCTAAGGTCGGATCATCATTTTAAACTCTCTGAGCTGACAGGGGAGGATGATTTCGTTCTCTTAGGCATTCATTGGTGGTCAGATGAATTGAAGAGTGGGTGGAGAAAGACACTGGCAAGCCATTGGAGTTAGCTCTGCCACCGGTAAATGATAACTGTCTGCAGTCTGATTTTACTGGGGACATAAGTCCAAAGTGTGGCATTGGGTGGATTGCTTCAGGAAGCCAGGGGGCTAGTGGAGAAATCTGTGGGTAATGCTCCACCTCAAGGCATGGGTGCAGTTACTTTCTGTTTGAGCTGAAGATGTTTAACCTTGCTCTTTCCTTCTTTCCGCAGTACTGCCAGTAACTCAAACCGCAGCACGCCTGCCTGCTCCCCGATCCTGCGCAAACGCTCCCGGTCCCCGACACCACAGGACTCCCAAGGAGACGCCATGGTGGAAAAAGGCTCAGACCACTCGTCAGACAAATCCCCTTCCACGCCGGAGCAGGGTGTACAGCGTAGCTGCTCCTCTCAGTCAGGCCGCAGTGGGGCCAAGAATTCCAAGGTGAGGAGCGAGCAGATGACTTTGCTCAAGATGTGCACGTGTCCCCTGTTCGAAACTCTCTGGCTTTTTCCCATGCCTTTTTTTCTCTGGTTAACTTCCCTCTTTCTTCCTGTATCATACTTGTGAAAATTCTCCTAACTGGGAGCCATATGCATAGGTCAGACTCCAGCACAACTCTTCACCATCCTTTCCGTGACCTGAGCTCATGAGTTGCTGATGGCGTGTACTGCAGTTCTGTAACGGCTTATGTAGGCTAACCTTCTTGCAGTCAAAGCCCTGTTTCCTTGGGAGGACCTGTGCTTTTGAGAAAGACCTTGAAAATCAGCTGTTGCATTTATTTTTTTATCATATGGATCATGAAGGGTCATGGAACAAATGAAGGTTCCTCTGTGCAGACAGCCTGTGAAGGGCTCATGCATTTCTCCAGTCCTGCCTAAGCCCTGTGCTGAGGGGTGCAGATTGCACAGATCCAGTTTGCCAATCCTCTGCACGTTGCCTCCTGTTGGTGCAGAATTGCGGTGGTCTGGCAAATTCCCTGCAAATCTTGGCCAGGGTAGATGATGCAGTAAGCAAGGTATTGTGTCTTTTGACGGTATTAGAACCACCATCAGTTTTGTCTTTGCTGTACTGAGGAAGAGGGTTTCAGGTTTGGGGACTCTTGATTTTTTGTGAGTGGTGGGACCTGGTGAAACACTCACGAGGGCCTTAGGAGCCAAATATAACCTTTGATTATAGCCCTAATGTCAGTGGTTTATTATAAGATAGCTAGCTGTCAGGAGCACTTGTGTTTTTCCAGATTCCCAGTGAAATATTTCAGCCTGAATAACTTCATGGTATCACAGGCATAACTCTGACGGCTTGTGTGAATTGAGTTGTTAGATCTTTGCAGGATTTATGGCTGGGTTGTGACGCACACAAGAAGTGCTAATGTACTCCCCTCTGGGGTCACTGTCAGCAGAGGGAACAGGCGTCGCTGGCCCACATTCACTGGGCTGAACTGGGCACCACTAAGAGGGGAGTGTGTGGATTCAAAAGATGGAACGAAGGGGTTTTTTTCGAGATGAATCATTTGAGACCTGTCAGTTCTGAGGTTGCCCTTGAGGTCAGATGTGCTTCCTGTGAACACAGTGACCTACAAACACCGCCCCAGGGCAGCAGGAGCGGGTGACACCCTGCTGCTTGAGGGTCCAGCCCCAGAAGAAAGCCACGCAGATGGGGGGCAGGCAGGATGCAGGGCACACTGTGTTTATAGCCACACCGGGGGACACTCGGGGGGAAATGGTGTCGTTGGTCAGATGAGTTGCATTGCCCTGGCCCATAAATCCCATGGTGCTGTGAGATAGGTCCATGGGAGTGTGATTTTTACCAACAAAGTGACCACTAAAGCTTAACTTGAATTCATGGTGCTTTTCACAAGGAAGGGGGGGATATCATGCTTTCTGTTGGGTTTGTGGGTTTTCCTTCTCTTGATTTGTGAGGTAATTTTTCTTCTTTCCTTAATTTCTCTCTTTTCATTCCTGCATGCTTTCTCTCCGATTAAGTCACACAAGCGCCTCTCCAAAGTAAGCCTTCTTTTTTCTCTCCTGTCCCCCACTGTAGAATTGTCTCATGGCTCAGAAACTCTCCCCGTGGTACTAAGCGGTGACCCCAGTAAGGCATTCTCCTGGTGCGGCTGTGAGAATGTCAGCAAGAGCTCTGCCTGACGCCTGTAGCTGAGAAGCTGGTTTCACTTATGTCACTGGGATCTCATTAATATTTGCTCACGTGGTGTGAGAACTGGCCTGTTCATCACACTCCTTCAATGACTTCCAGCTAATTTAGCCTTTGTGTTAAGGTTTTCTTTCCCTCTCCCTTAAGTGAGCTGCTGTCTTTGCCAGGGAGAAATCTGCTGGCTTTGGTAGGCTGAACAGCCCCGTAATCCCTTCTATTCCCTCTCTTCTTACTATGCCTTTCAGAAACAAGAGCTGATCTCCGTGACTTCTTGCCTGCTTTTTATGATGAATAGTAGTTTTGTGGCCAGTGATCTCAGCTTACTGCCCTTCCGTGCACTCTGCGTGATGTAAATATTAAAGATCAGTGATTTCAAATGAACCCAGCTTAAACCTCTTAGAACAGACCTGTCCCAAATGAATTGTGAGAATTCATGGGCTCGCTCTGAAAGGTAGTGAGCAGAAGATCCCGCTGTGGGTGCTTGGATTGGAGATAAGCTCATTTGAGATTTGATCTCGCATCTCTATGCTACGCTCGGAAGAGTGTGAAAATCAGAAATGCAGATGGGATGCTTACGGGACAAGGTGCCAAGCTGTTGGCACTTCCACGTGTATACAAACAAGGAAAGTTAAAATCAGAATGGCTTGGATGGCTTCATAGTCCACGAAATCAATGCCTTGGCCTTTCCCCAGCTGATGCCTTAGATTTAATTCTAGGCAAGTTCGCAGAGAGCAGTGAAGTCCACAGCGCTGGCTTACTGTTTTTCCTTGGTCATAATGCCTCTTGTAACCAGCCTGACCTCGCATGATTGCTGGTGTCTGCTGGAAGCTTCTTTATGTCTTTTTTTTAGACAGATTGTCTTTTGCTTGGTAACTGTAACTTGGATAACTACAAGTGAGGACTGTGGGACTAAAGTCAGGTGAGATGGGAAAGATGTTGTATGGAGAAGTGGCAGAGAGTCCTGAAAGGGTTGCTGGTGAGTGGAGGTGTGTGGGTCAGGACAGGTCATGGCTGGAGGTGCTTTCCCTAAGCCATGGAGAGATTTGTTAGGAGAGGGACAGGTGGGAAGAACGTTGGTGGAGAGCGATGTATGTGTAAAATGTATGCGTAGTGGTTCAGTGATGTGCTTGCAGCCAGCCCCTTGCTTTTCTGAGAGGAAAAAAACCCAACGCCTTTAAGACAATCAGAGACACAAGAAGGAGGTGGACCTCAGATGAGCTCCAGCGCGAGGAAGCCAGTGCACAGAGGGGAGGGATTCTGGGCATGAGCTCCGCCAGCCTGCCTCAGAGCCCACGCTCTGTGCACAGGGTGAGCCTAAGGCATCTCTTCTCTGTGCCTCCTGAAGTGGCTTTCTCTGGTACAAGTGAGGAATCTGAGGTGTTAATAAGCCCTGATTTTCCCCACGCAGATCACGATGGTATCTGTTCAAGACAGGGAAAGGTTAGGAACAAAGAATTTAAGGACAAAGATTTTGAAATCTCCTTTCTCAGCCTCCTCTCCCCACCTCTCTTCTTCAAGAAGAATGGTCTGATTTTCCAACCTGTCTCACTAATGAAATGAAGCAGCTTGAGCCCATGAGTTCGATGCTGTGTTTGTACAATTGCTGACAGATCTGCTTGAGGTCCCCTGCCCTCTTTTGTCTGTTGTGTTAATTGTCGTGCCGCAGTGTTGCCATCAGAGGGAGCAGTTCACCTGGAGATTTAAGCACTGGGTTACATCTGGAGGAAGGCTTTTCTGGAGCTTGCTTTTCCATGCTGTCCACCGGTGTGGCATGGACCAAATCACCTGTGGGCGTGTGTCAGCCTTAGGCTTTTACCTGCAAACACCACTGCTTCTGGAACAGCTTTCTGAACTCAGCAAAAACACCCTTTCTGCTACCACACAAACGTGAAATACGTATTTTTAAACTCTTTTGCTCTTGCCCAAGGATAAAAGTGATTGCCTTTCCATTGCAAATACTTCAGATTTTTTCCTGCTGTCTATAGCTAGTAATGAATGCTGAGGATAAATGCCAGGTTAGGGGAAATCCGTGAATTTTGATGTAGGTGCTAGAGATTGTAGAATAGCTTAGGTCGGAAGGGATCTCAGAAGTTCTCTAGTCCAAGCCCCTGCTCAAAGCAGGGCTGATGTGGTTGTATCAGGTTGATGTAAAGTCTTGGTCAGCCACAGTTTTCAAACCTCCAAGTCTGGAGATCCCACAGCTTCATCGGGCCCCTGCTCCAGTGCTTAACCACTCTTGTTGTGAACAGGCTCTTTCCTTCTATTCGGATAGAATTTCCCTTACTGCAGCTTATGATTGTTGCACCTTGTCCTTTCAGTGTGCGATTCTAAGAGTTAGGCTGTGTCTGCTCAATCACCCTGCCATCCGGTGGTATAATCCCCCTTTAGGTAGCAGGTCATGAAATACTGGTTGTTTTGGACTGGGGTGAGGGATTTGGGAATAAATTTCATCAAGTTATTTGAGTTATTTGGCCATGGGAATAAGTTTCATCAAGTTCTTTGAGTTATTTGGCCATAGGCGTTTAGAAGCCAGGTGAATAGCACAGATTTTGCAAGTACATAGAACAGAAGAAAGGGCTCTGGAATCCGTTCCGAGCTCTGCCCTCACCCTGCTTCTGTGCCTCTGTCTCCCTAGTTGTAAAATGGACTTAGGGATACCTCTAGAGCTCTATGGCTTGTCATTCACTTGGTAAAAGGTTTCAGTTCCCCTGGAAGCACCAGAGTGTAGGAGTGAGTTGTGCCCCTGGTCCCAGTAATGCTAAAAGGTGGAAAATTCTGTTGGCACCAAGTTAGCAGGCTGAACGTCGTGTGGGTGATCCACTGCTTCCCATCTGCACTGTAAAGCTGTGATCTTCCATCGCAGTATGTGCAAGGGTGAGATCATTAACCCATGAAGATTTAAAGGCAACGTTAATTAAAGGCTCAGAGAAAATACCCCATTTTTTGCCCTCCTCAAGTTCTCCTGAGTTCTTCCCAGTTACAGCCACCATGTAACTATGAACTCTGGTATCTGCTCGTGTAGAATCATCTCTGCACATCAGTGACATCTTTCCCACTTCTGTGTGCAACTCCTTTTCTCTGTTCCTTATTTATTTTCTCTTTTCAGTTCTAATGCTTATGGTTTCTTTTTCCAGTATGACAGACTTAACCTGCTCAAAGTAAGAATTTGTTTTTCCTTTTTCTTTCTTTTCCCCCTCCATTATACTGTCTCTTGATTCTCACCATTTGCAACTCCCTATATTCTGACTCTCAGCAAGTTTAGAAAAAAAGGTAAATAAAATTGAAGATAGATTTAAGGACTCAGATAGTCTCCCTTCTCCTTGGATAGTTTCCTGTAGTCTGTTCTACCTGCAAAACATAGGGCTGAGGGGGAAGGAATCTCCTCATGTTTTGAACAGTTGGTGGAGGCAAAAGATGAGGTCTGGACGTCAGTATAATCGTGTGCAGGAGCTTAAGAAAGGAGGAGCTGCAGACTGGGGAAATTCAAATGTGAGGGGAGAAAAAAGAGTTACTGCAATTAATGCATCAGAGGGGAATGAAATCCTGCTGCAGTGTGCTGACACTACGACGTGTGCACCCTGATTCAGAAGACGCGGTGTCTCTGTTTTCTCCATGCCAGTTATAGTTTGATTATGATTTTTTTTCCCCAGAAGGTTCTGAGTTATGCCTTTTGCTCATTAAGGCAGACAGATGGCAAAACAAATCTGCAGGAAAATCACTCCATCTTAGACCCTGTGCTCCTGAGGACAAGGTGGTGTGTACATGGATTAAGATTAATTCCCCTGATTTTTTTTTTTTTTTTTTTGTGTAGGCTGAATTGCATAAGGCCTTTTTCCATGCCCTACTTGTAGAGAAGGATGACTTCTACCTTTGTGAATGGAGGGTATGGCCAAGTATGGGAAAGCGTAGCAAGTAAGAGAAAATTCCTCTGGCTGGTTGAAGAGCTGCACTGTGTATATAGTTCTTCAGTTCATATCCTTTCCCCAGGAAAGGCACATACTGTTATTACTGTGGGGTTTTCCATTAGAGACCGGTGCGGTGAAACTGGCAGAAATGTGCAAGGTTGCGAGAGATCCTTCAGAAATGTTGGCCTCGTGAATGAGATCCAGATGCTGGTAAGGTTGTCTGCTGGAGTGGCATATAGGGAGCACAGGAAACCGAAAGCAGAGGTGAAGAACAGTGTAAGCAACCCCAAATCTTCATAGGCATCTCCGGTCCAATCTGATCTCACTAATGCTTTGCATTTACTTTCCTATGGTAAACATCCTGTATGTCATTGGTCCTGTTGTGGGCTACCCCAGTGCAGGTAGTTCCTGTGCTTCTGTGAATATGATCTGAACTCTCTGTGTGAAGCTCCCACAGGCTCTGTTACGAGCTGGAGGACAGGATTCCCTCATATTCCAGACTGGGTATAAAGCTGTGAAAAATATTCCCAGTCTAAGGTCAGAAGCAAAATGACTTCAAAGAAAGAAATGCAGTGAAACGTTGCTTCTGTCCTTGTCTGTTTGGCTCGACTCCCCTAAGTGTAACGTAACCGTTGCTGGTTGGGAGGGGGACGGGCACAGCCCATCACGGGGACATTGGAAAGCCGGCCTGACTGGAGTGGGAGTGTGAAGCTTATTTCTTCCTCTCTCTGTGCAGATCAGTCTCACCTCCAGCTGAACACTGCCAAGTGTGACTTTCCAATCTGAGCTAGCTTTGTCATATGCTCCGATGTGACATGTGGCCTGTCCTCTCAAACCATCTGAAATGCCGTTATAAGGACAAAAAAAATCACATGTGCAGCTGATGCAAAACACTGTGCACTGAAATCCTGAAGAAAAAAAAAAACCAAACACTACCACCCCAGCCTTTTTTTTTTTCTTTCCTCTTAGCTTTTCTAGTGATTTTCTCCAGCAGTTTTCCTGGCTCTGTATATGTCTCCCTTTTGAAATTTAAAATCCTGTTGAAAGTTTTGCCTTATGGCTTTTGCGAGTAAAATTGTGTCCCTGCCTCCTGGTAGTTCTTTGAGGGCTTATTTGCACGGGGTCCGTTCAATGCAATGTGATTTTTGCAGCCTAGCCAGCAGACGTGGAAGAATGTCCCCTCTCCTAGAAGTGGCTGGCAACAATGATGATGACGAGCTCCTCTGTTGCTAGTGGGTGCTGCTGTTCTGCAGAAATGATTGCAGCATGCGCACGCGAGTCCGTGTGTGCGTGCGTGCACGTGGACATGCACACAGGAGCCTGAACTCTTTCCTATTACTGACTCGTGCTTCTGGATTGGGTCTCTGTTCCTGTAACTGCAAATAACTGTTAGACCGCACTGTGAAACCCATTGAAATCTTCCGTTTTAATCCCACTTTCACTTCACTAATTATACAAACCAGATCGGACCTAGTTTCTCTGTCCATCTTTCTTTTTGATCCTAAGATCTCTGTGCTGACTAATGCTTCTCTTCTATTTTGTCCTTACAGAAAAGCCAGAGTTGGTATAATGTAAGTACTCCAGTTTCTCTTGTCCCTGGGTGAATATGGGCTGGGTACCTGGGTGTGGGGGAAGGTGCAAAGGGGCTTTGCAGTGGCACTGGGGCATACTGACCGTTTCCAAAAAGAGGAGGTGGAAATGGCTCAGAACTGGCAAAGGAGGACTGACATCCTGAGGGGTGAGGATGCCAGAGGCAGAGGGCAAAAGCTTTGTCTTTTCAGTCGCTCTTCTGATCTCCACATCCTGTACCCTCCCGTTTCCCAGCAGAGTTGGTCTTGATGTGGTGACAAACGGAGCTGCCACCGTGCAAACCCTTTGCATCTCTCAGGGTGGTGTGGGCTGAGAGAGGAATTATTTTCTGTTGACCCCACAGAAACACAACCCATCTTTTGCTTCTGCCCTTACTTTCGTTCTGCAAGCATGAGTAGCAGTGTTTTTGGTACAAAGCTGGTGGTGTGCTAATTTGCACCATCGGTGTCACTTTTGCACGGTTGAACCCCCACCCCACGAGCGCTCTAGAGACCAGTAGCACCGTGGTTTTGTAGTTTTTCCCGGGGTTTTTGAGGGAAAATGCGCCAGCCGTTCCATGCTCAGCAACAGTTCCTACCTTCCTGCAGCCTGTGACGTTAGAACAAATGATTTTGGCTGGTACAGTGCCGTCAGGTTTGACAGAGTCATAGGAGGCTGGATATAATCAGCACCAGGATAGCAGCAAGGGCAGGAAAAGATGTGATCTCAGAAGCAGAGGGAAGCCTGGAGGCAATGGTGTTAAGTATGAAAAACCACAGTAGGCCAAAGTGTTGGAGAAACGGCAGATAAAGGGACGTGGAGGGAGATGCACAGGTCCAGCCAGGCTGCTGCAAAAATGTGAGTCTGTGACCGTAGCTAAAGGTGACTTTTGCTCTTATGGGAGAGTTGCCTGTGACTGTAGATCCATACCCTGCTGCATGATGCTTTGCTGTGGTCTGCTTCTGTGGGTCTCTTGTGTTTTCATGTCCTCTCTATCTTATCTTTCTGTTCTCTTGTTTTTCCTCCATATATTTTCAGCATGAGAGACAGTACATCCGGAGAGTAAGCACTGGCTGCATTTTTTGTGGTTCCCCCTTCCCCCTGATTATTTTCCTTTAGAAAAAACAAAACAAAACCAAATCATGGTCTAGTTAGTAGAGGCATTCTGGCCAGATAAAAGCAGCAATGTGGAAATACGGATGGGCTGCAAACTCTGGGAAGGCAGTCAATTCTACTTGGCAGTATTATTACCATTAAAAATTTGCTAAAGCATCTCCTTGATAATAGTTCCCCTTATTTACCAGCTCCTTCCAGGCAGGATTTTTTCTGGCATTTGGACCATTCTGATTCTTCTCCTCCTTTTCCCACTGAGAGCATCTCTAGAAATGAATCTGTGGAGGCTAACCCCTTCAGGAAGCCTTACAATTTCCTTTACTCACTTTTCCCCACTTTTGTTTTACGTCAGCTTCGCTGTGCTCAGAGCAAACACCCTCCACATTGTTCTTTGTGCCAGTTCAGCAGCTCCGGGTGCCAGGCACTGTACAAACCACAAACCAAAAATTATAGTCCTTGCCTCAAAGAGCACATGGTCCTCAAAGATCTCCAGAGCATCAATGATCAGAACGCCAGTTTTCTGAGTTTTCATTTTTTGCTGCTTTTAACTGGCTTTTCTGTCCTTGTAGCACTGTATCCCTCTTTGCTGGTTGCAACCCTTCCCTTTCCTTCTCTAGATTCCTTTTCTCTGCTTTTTCCGTAAGATGTTACCAACTTCTCTCACCTTGTTTGTTCTCCTTTTGATCCTACCGGTGGTTTTTGGGATTGACATCCCTACCAGGCTGAGAAGTGGGAGAAAAGGGGTGAACCGAGGTCATGGGTTGGTTTGGCAGACCTGCCCTTTCTTGGTCTTGTGCTTTCTCTGCTTTGCTTTCCAGAGGACAAATGCAAACTGGTCCAGGTGCACTGTGAGGTTTAGAAGAGAACCACCAGTTTGAGACTAAATATACTCAACCTTACAGAGTTTGCTTTGTGTTCATCTCCTCGTGGTGGAGGAGCAGACCATCCTGGGCTGGCTGAGTTCATTAGCAGTGGAAAGAAAAAAGTCCCTGAGGTGTTTCTTCTGCTTTTAGTGAGGAACTGCAGGCATGGAGACTCTAGTTTAGAACAACTGTCGTTCTTTGGGAGTGAAAACTCAGTTTGTTGGGCAGCTGTGGTTTAGGTCTCACCCATCTATGCTTAGCCACCAGGATGCAGTCGGTGTGTGTCTGCCTTGGACTTGTGTGTCTGCATGTTGAATTATTGTTCATTGAGTTATTATTTTAAAAATAATTTTTATTTTTTTAAAACAGACCTCAAAACCAAACTTCCTCCGCAATTTTGTTTACTGAAACAGAGATGCGACTTACTCTGTAGACCCGATGTGCTTAGAGGGCTGGGAAATTGGTGTTTCACTTCCTTGGTGACACGAAGGAGGAGTTTGCATTGACTGTGGAGGTGGCAGGAGCTCCACAAGTTGGTAGAAGGAATTTGTCACCCAACAGACATCATTCCAATTAGAGACAAACTGGAGATGTTTAGCTGCCAAGGGTAAAAGCGATCTCCTTTGTTCTTCTCCTCTCGGGGCTTTGGGTCTTAGGGCATTTCCCAGCATGGAGGAACTCTCTGTGCCTTGAGGTCAGCGTGCAGTTGAGGCACTGAGCCCAGCAGGTCTGCCACGCTTTTTTTCTGCCTACTTCTCTCTCAGTTGGACTGTCAATCCTTCTGCTTCCCTGACTGTTCCTAGATTAGGGTGTATGTCTCCGATTTTCCACAGCGCTTCTAGCTGCCACTCTATAGCAAGGCTTGATTCTGTAAATTGCCTCCTGTAGTCCCTGTGCTGGTAGACGCCAGGAGAATCTACAGAGCATACTCCTGGAAAAGAGAATAAGATGATCTTGAAAAGTTAGAGCAAACGCAGTTGACACCAGGGAAGAGGTGAGATTTCTATCTGTCCACAAGGTTTTCATATTACTATTTAGATCCCAAGGTCTGCCCTACTCTGTACTCCTTTCCTTTGTGCTCATTTATGCACATTCCTTTCACCTGCCTTCTCTTTTGCAACCATGCTTCAAGATTTTTTTTCCTCTTACAGCTTCTCCCTATAACTGACCAGAACCACCTCTTCTCCTCCTATGTGCAGGATAGCCCCAGAGTGGTTAGTGGGGAAAAAAATTACAGTGCAGAGACACTAATTGTCTCTCTTAGGTGTTCTTAAATACTACTAGAAACATTTGCTGTCCTATTAAGTCTGAAAAGATCAACAGGAGCACAGTTCTGCCCACTTGTCTTTGGGAGAGCAAAGTCTGCGCGGAGGATTGCACGGAGTGGGACAGGAGCCCTGCGCCTGCAGTTCTGCAAACAAATGCTGTGTGCCAGGGCAGCTCTCAGCTTGGCTTGCAAGAGGTGAAGGTCTCAAAAATAAATCCAGTCAAATGCATGCAGGTTGCCATGTAAAGGAGAGAGCCCTAGGTTTCCCTTTGGGAAAACTGTGGCAAAAGCCTGTGCGTTGGGAGGTGGCTGAGGATTCGGGGTGTGTTGTGATGCTGCAAAGGGACTTTCTTTGTGGAGACATTTGAGCAGTGCTTGCAGCTTCTTAAGAAAGAATCAAGCGGTCACAAGGCTGAACACCATAAGAAATCAGCTTTTGCTGGTCTGGGTGTGCTGTCTTTTCTTCTTGCAGTACCCTCTTGGAGACCTCGTAGATACCAGAGTGGAGGGGGAAACTCAGCTGTTGGAAAGAGTAAAATGTTCCCTATAAAGACAGAGAGAGAGAAGTTATGCATCCTTTTAGGAAGAACATCAGGAACAGCTTTCCAATGGGTGGCAGCCTGAGTCGGACTCAGCGACAGCAATTAAGTAAATGGAGTTTATTGCAAAAATCCAGACCTGCTGATGAGTGAGCAAGGTGTTGAACAAACAGCCTTTTTCTCTGTGAATCTGTGCCATCATCCTGTAAGTTCCAGTAACCATCTTGCCTGTTTCTGGAGCTATGTTAACTCCTTGTTTTTTAGGTATTTTTCATCCCTTCAGATTTTCCATGATTTTAGGGGTATGGATGACCAGCCCTGGCACAGCTACTGTGGGGTAGAGGCGCTGAATTAGAAGTGAGCTTTTCCTGCAAGCTCATGTGATGATGAACTCAAATCCACTTTCCACCCCAAAAGGCCAGTGATTACTTTGAAGCTGCTGCTTCTGCTGTTCATTCATTTTTAAAAGAAAAAAAAAAAAAAAAAGGAAAAAAAAAAAAAAAAAGAGGGGAAAAAAAACCCCTAGAGACCAGACCGGTTTTGGAAGAAATGCTGTGGGACAGGTGGCCAGTCTCTTGCTGGCATTAATCAGCATAGCAGCCCTGCTGTCAGTGGGGTCTAAACTCTCCCACATAAGCAGGGAATGTACTCTGTTCTTTTCCACTAGTTTTCCTGTTCTGTCCAGAAGCAATGCAAATCTTCCCTGAAGAGTTAAGAGCAAGACCATCAGTTGGGAAAATCGGATAAGATTTTCCTTCTCCATTCCCTCTGTGCCTTGCCATCTCTCCTGCTCACCTGTTTTCTGTGCTGTACAAGACTATACCTTTCTCACTTCTTATGTTGGCAGACTTCCCTGTCCTGTCCCATCCCCCAGCAGCAGTGGCTTTACATTCCTGACAGAGGATTTGTTGGTGTATTAACAGGAAGATCTTACCATGGGGAGTCACCCTTTTCTCCCCGTTTCCCCCGCCCCGAGCCTCTTCCCTCCACCCTTTGCAGTGCCATCCTGTGCCATCTCGCTCTATTTGCAGAGGAGTTAATGTTTGCTGTCTCCACCTCCGGGTTAGCTATTCGGATCGCTTGTGCCATTCATCTCTGCACGGGGAGGTGGGTGGCTGTGTAGACAGAAGCATCCTGCTGGGGGTATTTTTTGGAAGTAATCCCATAAGTAGTTTTCAGCAAAGGGGGCCGTGCAGTAGAGCGATGCAGGTACCTCGCAGATGTCTGTAATCCTAATGCTTTGTCCTTCCCAGGCTACAGAAATTTTGTTTATTGTTCCCTCATATTGGGGTGGCAGATGAATGTACTGCTTCCTTCTAACAGGAGAGACCGGTGTGCTGTCTCACACCAGCAATGCTTTTGCAGAGAGCACTTGCCAGCTCTTCCTGACAGTGAGCAAACTGCAGTCCCTGGCCCTGGGGTGAAACAGTGGCTTTGCAGAGGCGCTGTCGGTTTTTTGGTTGTGTTTTTTTTGTTGTTGCTGTTTTGTGGGTTTTTTTTTTTTTGAGATATGTGCCCGGTTTGTTAGGAAGAATGATTTTATTTCCATATACTTGTTTGCACAGACTCAGCATCACGGCTGAGCTGCACTGGTGTCGTGGTGTGGACCTTTACCTGTACGTTGCTGCACTTGAGCAGAGAGGGGGATAGGCGGGGGACTAAGGGCAGAGGGACACAGGGAGCTCCAGCGCTCCGAGCAGCCTTCCTGGGACCTGCAGGGAGTTGATTTACTGGAGCCCAAAGGAAGCCTTTGCTCTTCATTTCCCAAGTGGCCTGACGAATGAAACCGAGCCCGACCTTTGCTTTTTGGGGGAGCTCAGAGATAACATATAGGAGTAGCTGTGTGGGTCTCACGCGGCTGATCTCTCGTAGCTGTGTTCTTTAGGCTGGTCTCTCCTTACTCCCCTCGCGCCTCCCCCAGCACACTCTGTCCAGCAACTTTCCATTACAGGAAACATCTGCTGGGAGGCCGGGCTCAGGCTGGGTTACTGCAGGGCATTGGCCGACAGAATTACCCAGCTCCAGCAACTTAAAGCGTGTGCAAATCGTTTTGGTATCTTCCCCACCCGCTCCTGCCATGGGAAATGTTAACAAAGACTGAAGCTGCCTTTCAGAGCAGAGAGGGACTAGAGAGGAGAGCCTGAGGCACACACAGAAGAAATAAGACTAACTGCTTTTTTGGTTTCAAAGGGGGGGAAAAAAAAAAAAAAGAAAAGAAAAAGCCGCTGAAATCTCTGAGCCGTTTACTGTCCGGTTCAGTCCTGGAAACCACAGCTCGATCCGTGAGCTCCAGCTGGTCCGGTGGGGTCCTGGCAGTCGGAGCTGTTTCGGTTGCTGGCTCTGTAGTCCCTGGGCCAGGAGCTGCAGATGCCTCGCACGGACCTGCCTGGGACTGCCCAGAGTGTCGGCACGTTTGCGGTGCTTCTTTAAGGGATGCCCACAGCAAGAAGCTGGTGAGACTGGAACCGAAGAGCACAAAGGTTGCCCGCCAGCACGCTTACCCTAATGAGCCACATTTTCAAAGTCCACTGGAGGGCAAATCCTGGCTCAGATCTGCAGAGGCGGCTAGGGCAGATGACCTGAATGTGAGCAGGAAAGTAGGGGAAGGCACGTCAGCTCCTGCCAAGCTGCTGTATCTCTTTTGACTTTGAATCTAAACAAGAAGCGGTGACAGCAGGAACAGGAAAAGCAGAGTTTGATTGAGCACACGGGGAGCTGTGCGAGTGCTGAGGGAACGCTATGGATTCCTTGCTGGAGTGTGGGGCTCTCTGGGATCCCGTGCTGGATCAAGAACTGCCGTGTCTGCTGTGGGACCTGGAGGGGCTTGTCGACTCCCCGCGAGAAAATGTCAGCTGTGGATCAGATGAAATTCCAGCTGTGAGTGTCTCTAAACTGAACTGTTTGTCACTCTAACAGAAGTTCTGGTGCTAAGCCTGTGGTCCTGAGCTTCTGTGGTAGAGGTTTTAGACAGATCAGAACATCCCTTATTGTGGGGAAGGGAGGGGAGCACCCCTGCTCATGGAAACGGTACTGCTGAGTTGGGTTGCTGTAACTCATTGGAGCCAAAGCTGAGAGCTGAGTGTCATCTCTGGTGCCCCCTCCTTTCCCATCCTGCCTGCTTGTCCCAGGAAATCTTGGGCTTGGGCTCTTGCTGGAGCCCATCTCTGACCAAGATCTTTTCCAGATGTTCAGGTTAGAAGTTTGGTAAGTAAAAATCATATTTCTGTCATCAGCTGGTTAGCAGGTTTTATTCAGAAGTAAGATACTTTGGGCCCGCAGGACTGGAGCAAATATCTGAAGTGCTGAGCTGATGTTAAAAAAATATTGTTTCTGGATTGTTGAATTGGTGTGAGGAAGAGGGAAAGCTTTTGGGGGGCAGGGGGTTGTGTGTGTTTCCTTCTTTGATTTGACAGCATTTGACAATTTTGTAAGGTTGATGCTAAACAATTTTTCCCACCCCTGCAGCCCCACCAACACCATTCCCAAACAGAAGCTCCCTTCTGTAATCACGTTGATTTTTGGGGCACTTGCTGGGGGGCTCTGAGGTGTGCCCACCTTTCTGCTTTGGGACATCTGTATTGTGCAGCTGGAAGAGATAGGAGAGGGTTGTTGAGAGGAAATGGAGATAAGGAGGGAAGAGGTTGTACCCCAGGTTTTTTTGCCTTCCTTACATTTATGGGAGAAGGAACATGATGCCTCCTGAATTTGCACCTGCCTCGATTTTGGTCAACCCTGCTTCAAAAGATGTTCTGGCTATTATGAGCCATGGTGTGTAGGAGGTGGTCTAGCATGGGCAGAGTCACATTATAGTTGAGTAACCTGCAGAGAGAAGGCAGCTCCTGGTCTCCCTCCAGCCAACAGCACCATTATCTCCGAGGCTTTCCATGACGCCCGGTGTCAGCAGAGTAAGCGTAAAACACGGCTGAGTCCTTGCGAGAGCCTCTTCAGAGCACCGCAAAAGCGTTCTCACTGTACCAGTGGACAGTTGTGTGTTCACTGACTGCCAGGTGGAGCACTTGATGGGGAGAGGAACAGGGATGACTGCATTATTCCTGAGCCCTGGATGATGCTGGCCATTCAGGTTCCTGTGGCAGGGCTGCAGCTATAAAGCGCCTGTTTTCTGGGGTTGCTGCGCTGTTCCTGGGAGAGCTGGGGACTGGCGGCTAACTGATGCATTGCAAACCTTGTCATGTGTCATACCTTGTGCAGTTTAGGATTGCAGGAAAAGAGATTCCTCCTGCAGCCACAGCTTCCATGCAATTGCATTTTGCTGCCTAGCAGATACGGGTATATCCCTGTTACTCTGTACTTGCTCTTCCAAGTCAGGTTCTCCTCTTCTCACTTAATGCACTAAATCCCAAATCCTCCCGTCTGTGTGCCTGCTGTGGTGGGAGCTCCTAGCCTCATGCTTTGTAAGTGCATCTGATCCCCCTTCTCCTTACCACGGTGCTCCTGTTTTCCCACTTCCGTTTCTCTGCACTCGTGCCTGCCCCTCTCTTTAACAGGCACTCTGTTATTTGCAGGTGTTGAGTCCAACGTACAAACAACGGAATGAAGATTTCAGGAAACTCTTCAAGCAGCTTCCTGACACGGAGCGCCTCATCGTAGGTAAGGTCAGCCCCTCGGTGCAGCGCTCTGCTGTGCTGGCCTGTGGTTTGGGGAGGAAAGCCAGCGCACGTGCACGGAGCCTTTTCTTCTTCCAAGAGATTGCCACCAAAGAACAAGCCCGTTGTGTCTTTCTTCTGCACAGACGGAACCCCTCCCCATCATTTCTAATTCATTCATTTTGCTGCAGGGAGAGCGACACTGATTTGTATCGGCTACGGCTCTGTGCCCTCATGATTTGAGGAGTGTGTGTTCTTCCCCAAACCTGGCAGTGTGTTAGTGTTTGAGCTCTTTGTCATTTAGTCAGGGTCACATGTCTCAACGTGAGCTTCCCTTTTTTTCTGACATCCCCGATGCTCCTTAGTCACACACGACCGCCCTTCCCCTATCTGTTTAGGCTTTGCAGCTGATGAGTGCCTTGTGCATTGCATCTGTTCTTTCGTCTTATGTAACCGGTGATCTCATACCATGTCTCAGGCTGTTGAAAGATGCTCATCCTAGCAGAAGAATAGAAATTGTTTAGGATGCTTAAGCTGGGAGAGAAATGAACAGCGGCACTAGAAGGCAAAAAGGAAAAGACAGATTGGAATCTGGAAATAGTACATAGGGCGCTACAGAATGACCAGCAAGATCATCGGTCAGTAAGAGAGACTGCCTGTGACGTGTCCTTGCAGGGACTCATAACCGAGCGGACAGAGCAGCAGCTGTGGCTCTGTGGCTTCTGCCTTTGCCTTTGACTTTCTGCAGGATGGTGTCGAGTAGGTTCTTCTCGTCATGCTGCTGCTGATCCTCACCTTTAGGCTGTCCTGTCTCCTGGTTTTGGTGCTCCTAAATTATCATCTTTTTTCCACCCACAGATTACTCATGTGCTCTACAAAGAGACATTCTCCTGCAGGGCCGCCTCTACCTCTCTGAAAACTGGATCTGCTTTTACAGCAACATCTTCCGCTGGGAGACACTGGTAAGGCCGTCAGACTGCCGCACTGAGCGTGTGTTTTATGTCAGCATATTTGCTGACATTGCTTTAAAAGCACTCATTCTGTTGTCTTTCTCATCAGTGTCCCTCCTCACCTGTGTTCTTTTTCTGCCTTCCCCTCTCTGCACGGCTCTGACTGTAGCTGACGGTTCGCTTGAAGGATATCTGCTCGATGACCAAGGAAAAAACAGCACGGCTCATTCCTAACGCCATCCAAGTTTGCACTGACACTGAAAAGGTACATCCTTGAAGCCCCCAGCTCTGGGGCCACCCCTTATGGCTGTCAGGGGCAGGGCAATATAGGTGTGTTGTGGGATTTTTCCCAGCTGACGGCTCGTGCTGTTTGGGGCTTGGGAGGAGGCACCAAGGGCAAAGGGCTGGATGCAGAGCTGCTGCAGACTCTGGGCTTGAGCTGAGGCTGGTGCACGTGTAGCTCGTACGTGGGGTGTGGGCACAGGTAAGATATCTGGGTTGTATGGTAGCGCATCTCTAACAGAACTGTTTCTGTGCTCAGATGTGCTCCCTTGGGCGAGAGGCGTTCAGCCTCCCCGGGGGGACCCCGTGAGCTCCAGTCTGTGCCCAGGAACTGAGTGGCTGTGCTGTATGGCTTGCTGTGAACTGTAGCTGGAGAGTGATCCAAACAGGCTTGTCTTTTCTTCTTCCCTTTCTTGGGCCTTTTCAGAACTGATTTTTCTCTCCATTTCTTCCCATGCAGCACTTTTTTACTTCCTTTGGGGCTCGAGACAGGACGTACATGATGATGTTCAGACTCTGGCAGAATGCTCTCCTTGACAAGGTACAGAGAGCAGCACCTCCGTGGTGGGGTGGGTGAGAGGGAGGTGGTGAATATATGCAGAAGCATAATACCTGTGCCTAATGTATATGCATAAAAAGGCGTAGGGACAGTGAGCACGTGTATTCAGGCAGAGCAGGTCCGCAACTGCAGATGCAGTTCTCTCTTCTGGCATGGAATCTGTCTATGTACAGATATGTCTTGCACGTGCAGTAGATGCTGCTTTGCCTCTGCTGAGGTGTGGAAGCATGTGTCTCAGGAAGGAGGTTTTTCTGAGGTCCATAAACAGCCCAGAAGGAGGCAGTTCAAAATGCAACAGAACTAGCTCACTGCACAGGCACAGCTCTCGGTAAATCTGTGCTCCACAAGTGCAGAGTTGAAGATGGGACAGCAAAAGAGGGTGTGTTTAGGGCATCCCAAAACCAGATGAGAACAATGGTGGGTGTGGGATGCACTGGGTAAGGCTCAGTGGGTTGGATTTCAGAATGAAGCAGGGATGTGCACCTGCTATGCCAGAGGCCCCATATATCCTATATTTGATCTGAGTATCTGTTCCACAGTCCATTGAGGATTTCTGGCTTCACTGAGGGAGTAGCACTGAACTGATCTTACAGTGCTACTAGCATTTCGATATATGCTGGCTTGAGTTCATACCATATGGGAATGCTTAAGTAATCAAGCACCCAGAATACCCTGTCCTGAAGATCAGGATAGTATTTAGTATGCAAAAGGATCGCTTTGCATTGGGCAGCTTGTGTTGCTACCATATGCTGTAATTTGATCAGCCTTTTGAAGTTCCTAACAAAATTCAGTGCCCTTGCTTTCAAGGTCAAAGCAAACGGGGACAGAGACATGGAGTGATAAAGGCAGGAAGCGCTTCCAGAGCTCTTATTTCCAAATGTAGGATCCATGCCTGGCAGGAGGGAGGGAGAAAGAGCCCAGGCTGGTTTTCCTGATAAGACCTGTGAATTAGAGTACATGTGGGAAGAAGGTGAAAGAGAGTTAGACATTTTTCTGGATAAAAGTTTCTCATTAGAGGTTTTTTCCCCATGCTTTTGATTGCTACTGGTGGGAGCTAGATTGAAAATTTCCTGCCTTATCCCATGCAGTAACTATGGGAAGAAATAAGCCAGCAACTCAGAAAACGTTCACGAGATTTGTTTTTCTTCATTACCAAGAAATCTTTGTTATTGCTCGTAATTTCCTCATGGGGAAAAATCCGTCCCCTTTCATCCCTGTACCCATATTTAAATCACACGTTCTGCTCCATTTCTTAAGACCCTCAGAACGCAGTCATATGGCGATCAACTGACCTGCATCTCACAAAAGCTGTGCTTTTGTGAACAGTCTTGATAATTTATTTTCTCTTGTTAGCTGGAACGATATAAAAGCTTTTCACAATAGTATCTGGCGAAACAAACTCTTTTTGATTTTGAACTGTAGCAGGAAATGTTTTTCTTTGTTGCTGTTTTAGATCGTTTTCCCTGTAGCTGTAGTTCTCTAGGCAGCTTTAATTTAAACAAACTTGGAGGGAAAAATGCAATCCACCCTGAAGCATCACTGGAATTCAGAGGTGAGCCCATCAGAAGACTCTCACCTTCCATCAGGGGCTGGATCAGAATCTCTCATTTCTCCTTTTAGGGCAAGTCGTTCCAAAAACTCATTCTATTTTAGCATTCTTAGGTGAAAATGTGTGCTGTTCTCTGTTCCCTCTTTCAGCCTCTCTGTCCAAAGGAGCTCTGGCACTTTGTCCACCAGTGTTACGGGAACGAGCTGGGTCTGACCAGTGATGATGAAGACTACGTGCCTCCTGACGATGACTTCAACACAATGGGGTGAGTGAGGAGGAGTAAAATCTGTGATGAAGAAAAGCTGGCCTCAGGAAAGCAGGAGTCCTGATAGATTGCATACCCCAAACTGCTGCTTTTCCCTGGTGAGATAATTCTGGGCTCTGGCCAGGTGTTTGCCCTTAAATGTGTAGTGCCTGAAAAGCTGAAAGCGCTCTGTTTCCTCATGGAGGTTGGTAGGGACTGAAATGCCTGCCTGTCTACTTGCTGAGCTGGATGAGCAGTTCAGTAGATACCAAAGCATCCCAGCCACAAGGCCAGTTGGTGTGTTACATGGTCAGAAAATGCCGATGCTTGTCAGTCTGTGTATGAAAACTTGAAAAGTTTGGGCTTGATCTTCCCTGCACTGTTTTTTTTTTGCTCAGACTGGAAACTTCATAGAAATATTCTTACTTGCTCTGTGTGTCCAGCTGTAGCTGTACTGAGAGGGGTAAACATAAAAACCTGTGTTCTCTGTGGCGTCTCAGCTACTGTGAAGAAATCCCCGTGGAAGAGAATGAAGTCAACGACAGCTCCTCAAAAAGCAGCATGGAGGCCAAGCCAGAAGCTAGCCCTCAGCTGCCAAAGAAATCCGTCACTGCCAGCACGTTGACATCCACGGGCAGCAGTGAGGCGCCAGCATCGGTGAGTGTTCTTCCTCCGTTGCAGTGGGAGCCGGGATCTTTTTCTCTGGGATCCAGCTGGGAGTGAATGTAGGAGGGAACTGTTTACCCCGCGGCTCCTCTTCCACGGCAGCTGACCGCAGCCCTCGAGTCAATGATATCTGTGAGCTGGGGCATCTGCCCAAGAAAAAGTGAGCAAAGCGTGCCTGTCCCAAAAGCCAGTAAACCGGGACTGTCAGCAACGAGGGCATTTTCCTTTCTGTACTTTTAAATGAAAAGAAATAGAGTGTTGGAGATAAGAGTTATAATTTCTTCTCTGCCTTCAGTTACCCCCTGGGAAGCAGCGTGTGCCCTCACAGTGTCATGGCAGAGCACGCCTTCTTTAGATGTAACCTCAGATTTTCCTCGCTGTACAGGGCTTGTTTGGGGCCAAAACCAGTATTGTTTGTGTGTTTCTGAACAAACAAAAAGCCTCGTGCGTGTCCCAAGCTTGAGCTGTATGTGGTTCTTGGAGGAAGTGATCTCATGTGCCCGTGTGTTTGACAAACACCATATGGTAACCTTCCTCCTCTCTATATGATTTAATTTCCAGACATGTCAAGACCAAATGTTCAAAGATATGGAAATGGGCCCACAGATGTAAAGTTTTCAGAAATAACCCCCAATTTCCAGGTGCTCGTTGTTTCCTCATTGTGCTCTCTCCTTTCTGCAGTTTGATGGAGTGCTACCAGAAGAGGAGGAGGCAGTGGCAGAGAGTCCTGTGGAAAAAGACCTTGGCATTGCAAACATCATGGGAGAGAAGATAGAGATCATCGGCCCCGTGAACTCCCCTTCCCTAGACTTCAACGACAACGAAGACATTCCCACTGAGCTCAGTGACTCCTCGGAGACCCATGATGAAGGTATGCGGGGAAGGGCTGTTCCATCCATGTTGTTTTCAGCCTTCTCCTGTCCCTTCCAATGAACGACTGGAGTGGCAAATGTTTGATCCTTTTCTGGACCCTAAGAGTTCAGAAGATGCAAAGAATTCCCATCCTGGGCTGCAGAAGGCGAATGTGTGGGGTATTTGGGAGGAAGCCCCTAAAATAAGCTGTGTAGTTAGTTACCCCTTCTGACCTTCCAAATGTCCTGGGATCAGTGGAGGAAAAGGGTTCGAAGTACCTCCTTTGGGTTTCTTCTTCACAAAGTGAAATACAAGGTTCTGGCACTGTGAGCACAGCCTCTGATACTGGCGCAGAGGATCACGGCTGGGGCTTGCGGTCCTCTTTCCCCACAGGGGAAGTCCAAGCCTTTTACGAGGATCTGAACGGCCGTCAGTATGTGAATGAAGTGTTCAACTTCAGCGTAGACAAACTGTACGACTTGCTTTTCACGGACTCCCAGTTCCAGAGGGACTTCATGGAGCAGCGGCGGTTCTCTGGTAAGCTGCTGCTGGCAGAGCCTGGTCACTGACGGAGTGGACGATGCAGAGGGTGTCCCTTGGCGTGCTGTAGTCCGCCTTTCCCTCTAACTGTGGGTTTGCTAAAGAGGATATGTCCCTAGCCTCTCCCCCTTTCCCTGCACATTTAGTACAGGAGACCTTTCTTTCACGCTCCGTCGAGCTCTAGTGCTTCTGGAACCAGGCTCTCCAAGGGGAAGGAGATCCCGTCCTGAGCATGGTTATATGGCTGTGCCTTTCCCTAGGGAACTGAGATCCCTCTCCAATTACTTGAATGGAATATTGTTTTGTCCTCTCAGATATTATCTTTCATCCCTGGAAGAAGGAAGAAAATGGCAATCAGACCAGAGTGATCCTCTATACCATTACCCTCACCAACCCTCTGGCCCCCAAAACTGCCACTGTCACTGAGACGCAGGTATGTGGAAGGGGAGCAGGAGTGTAATGCTTTGTAGAAACAGATCTGTGATTTATTTTCTTGTCTTGGGCATGCTGCTCTGCATGTTTTCATTCTCCCTGCCCAGTTTCCTTTACACGTTTTTCTTGTATTAGCTTGCTGCCCAGTATCGCTGCAGACGTGGATAGCTGATCTTACACTCGCACGGGATTGCATTGCAAGGAAAGAACCATATATTTTCCAACAAAAGCAGATGAGTTTGTAAACAAGCCAGCACATTCTAACAACTGTGTTTGTCACCCATACTGGTGTTTTTTGAGCTGCTGTCAGTCCGGCAGATGTTATTCATGAGCAGGGCACAAGAAAGTCAGACACTGTCTGGCCAGTCCTTCTCACAGCTCTACAGAGAGGTGTCCAGGCTTTTTTATTACTGGTGGGGACAACTAGATGACCTGTTTAAAAAGGTACAAAATGGGAGCATCGGCAATGTGCTGGGAATAGCCAAGCTGGCTGTATCTAGTAGGTGCTGCAGCTGGAGAGGGAGGACAAGCCTCCTTCTGTGTCCAGAGATAACGTTCAAGTGGCCAAAGGTAAATACTGAGAGTTAGCTTGAGGGAAAGTAAGAGGGAGCCAAGAAAAGATGGGATGTCTGAGCATTGCATTTCAGGGAGAGGAGAATCCCAGCAGCAAGGTGTACCTTGTAATGATGGGATGAAGCGTGCTGGTCAGAAGTGAAGACTGTGCAGGGAAGACAAGAGAAAGAAAAGCAAAGCAATGGGGAAACAGCACGCTTTCAGGTGAGGAAGGACACAGCCTGTTTTGGTGTATGGCTCTGCAGTTAACTGTCTGTCCCCTTGGTAAGGTTTGTTCTGGGGCAAAGAAAGCAGCAAATCAGAAGCACTTAAAGGATGCAATCGCAGAATAATTTATGCTAGAAAGGACCTCTGCTCAAAGCAGGGCCAAAGCAAGATTTTAGAACAGGTTGCTCCCTGACAAGCCAGACATCAGTGTAGTGAGAAGAGGTGACACTTGCAGGGGTTCCAGAGAACGGATCCTCAGGTGGCACTGCAGGTAACTACGTGTGTGAGACAAGGTGCTGGAGGTTGAGCTGCTGGAACCGAATGTGCCTTTTGAGATATACCCTTGGGAAACATCTGAGTGAAACACTTGGTTTCCTCAAGTATGCCTTCCCTTAAAGGTGAGCTGTTCGTGCAGAGCTGGGGCTTGGGCATGGGTGTGGTCTCTGAGCCACGGCAGAGCTGTTTCTGTATGGTGCTGGTGAAGGTGTCGGTCCATCAACGCCGTGTTCTAACCAGACTAATAGTTGCCTTGCATGCTGTCTTTTATGCAGACAATGTACAAAGCCAGCCAAGAAAGCGAGTGCTATGTCATAGATGCAGAGGTGCTAACTCACGACGTTCCCTACCATGATTATTTCTACACCATTAACCGCTACACGTTGACTCGTGTTGCCAGAAACAAAAGCCGACTCAGGTACACTTCTGTGGGGGATAACGAGCTTTGCTGACGAGCAGAAGTCACCTTTGGGTGGGAGTTCTGCTGTTAGGTCTGCTAGGAGGGGTTGGGGAGAACTTGGCTTTATTTCTTTGTCCCATTGCCAGAACAGAGTTACTGTAGGGGCAGCTGCCTGCTGCGGTGACAACTCCTGCGATGAGGAGGAGTTAGAGCTGGCTCAGGGAGAGGATTTACAGAGTTTTCTTGCTCCCTTGTTGGAAGCAGTGGTTTGTACGCCAGTTGTCACACACAGTCAACTACATGTGATAAGCAACAGGACATACTTCTAGGGACTGTGCCCCTGAGATGCACATGGGGGGACAAACAGAGGAATTTGGTACCGGGCAAAGCTGTAGGCTTGTGTGTTTGCCTTCGATAAGTAATTTAAATGTCTGCCTGCCACATGGCTGAAGGTCTCGGGAGTCCTCTTGGGGGAGGCTCTGAGGTTTTCCTGGCACTGCCTTTGGAAGGACTTCTCATGCAGTGCTTCTCCTCGAGAAACACGAAGGGCTGAGACCATTCCAGAAATAACAGTGTGCATGGTTATTTTTTGCATTTACACTGACAAAGGATTGTGAGTTGACATCGCCTGCAGGAAGCAAAATTGGGAGAATGACTTTCCTTTCTTCACACAGGGTTTCCACAGAGTTACGTTACAGGAAACAGCCCTGGGGGCTGGTGAAATCCTTCATCGAGAAGAACTTTTGGAGTGGCCTAGAAGATTATTTCCGTCATTTGGGTAAGAGTGGCTGTGGTAATGTCCCACAAACCGTGGTGCCTGCCATAGTCGATGCATGCCTCCCTGCACAGCGTGGTACCAGCTGCCAGCCCACTGGGGATCAGACCTCGCAGAGGCTTATAAATGGGGCCAGCCAAAGGTATTGCCACAGCACGGGCAGCACTTGCTGGAATTAATCACGTCATCAAATCCAGCTCTCTGGCAGGAGCGCAGGCAGTCTGGGGTCAGAGTTTGGTAAAAGGTGTGTCGTGTGTCCTCTGGCATGGGCCCCTTAGACCCTGACAGCTTGTTTGGCCCAGCAGCTGTGCCTTTAGAGGGCTTACGTCGGTATCTCTGCAAGGGCAGTGCCGCTTCTATTAAATGCTTTCCCTTGCTGTCTCTGCAGAGAGCGAACTGACCAAAACGGAGAGCACGTACCTGGCCGAGGTCCACAGACAATCCCCCAAAGAGAAGGTGAGCAAGCAATCGACCGTGCGCCGGAGGAAACGGGCCCATGCCCATCTGCGGGTGCCACACTTGGAGGAGGTGCTGAGCCCCGTCACCACCCCCACGGATGAGGAGGTTGCACATCGAATCAAGCACGTGGCAGGTAAGGAACTGCAGACCCCTCGTGCCTGGGGATGGAGAGCTGGGTACCTCTGGAGAAAAACTGGAGCTTTGCTGGCGGAGGGTTAACGGGAATAGGGGCCGGGGCTTTCCAGGGCAGGGAGGGTGCATTGAGATTGTTTGAGATGGAGGGTTGGGCAGAGGGAAAAGGGTTGTCTCCCCCTTTGGACAGCTTTTCCTAGCCTAAACCTATCTATCTCCTCAGGTTCCACTCAGACACGGCACATCCCCGAGGAGAGCCCCAGCGGCTTCCACCTGCAGAGTGTCTCCAAGGTGCTCCTGGTCATCAGTTTTGTGTAAGTGATTTTTTTTTTTGCTTTCCCTCACAATTAGCCTTTAACAACTTCGGTCCTTTTGTGTTTCTGGCATTCTGTGCTCCCCTGTGCCAGTTTTTTCTCTCTCATATTCCTCTCTGGTCACAAACTTTGCGCTGCACGGAAGAGAGAAAAGCGGTAACAGGCAGAAAATAATTAAAATTTCCCCCAAATCAGCTGTTTTGTCTGGCTTGATCCCAGCTTTTGCCAGTACTTAGCTGGCCACTCATCTGGCTCTGTAGGTTCTGGATCTGATTTTATCAAAGCCCCTCCTTTCCCCTCAGTTTTGACCTTGTTTTAACCAAACACAAGCTTTGCAGACTGCATGTTTCTGGGAGTCTTAAATGCAGGGCAGCTATGCTGTCTGGGATAGAAGCAGGGTGAGGGGCAGCTGTGCAAGGAGGGTGGAGTCAGTGCTTAGAAGAAATCCAACAAGTAGAAATAGTCTGTTTTGTTTTTGTTTTATTTATTTATTTATTTATTTTTATTTCAGGGACTCAGTTTAGAGAGATTCAATGACATCTAGAAACTGTGGGATTTTTTTAAATTTAAAATAAGTAATTTAATGTAATCTGCTGACAAACTAGCTGTTGAAAGATGACTGTACGAAGCTCTCTGGGAGTTACTGTGCTATCGCAGCAAGGCTCAGTGTATGTCAGGAGTCGGTCTATTACTTCTTCCCTCTGGTCTGGCAAAACCTCTCCAGGGCTGGTCCTGGGCAGCAATTTTAATGAGATACCATCGCAGCAAGAGGCTTGTTTAGAGACAGTTTCTCCAAAATAAGGGTAGGAATACATGAAGCAAGGAGAGATTGGCATGATTTCACCAGCTCAGCAGCAAGAACTGTGTTTGGTTTGGGTCTGTTTTCTGCCAGCATCTTTCACGGTTGCTGGTCTTGGACTCGGCTGGATGTGTGCTGACAGTGAGCCGGGTGTGGGCTCAGCCTTTATGCCTAAGCCCAGGCGTATTTGCTGTTTCTCTGCCTCTGGGGCTGATGGTAGCTTTCATGTGTTAGTGCTGGGCAGGTGCTGTGAAGCGGTGCAGCCTAAAGGAGCAATCCCAATCCACGGCGGGTTTTTGTCGTCACTTAGGGAAAAGGAGCATACTGCTAACCCTGGAGAAACAGCAGAACTTGGGCTCATTCTTTTCTTAAGCTCCACCTACCTTTTGGTGAGGTGGGAAGAAGCTGAGATTTGTGGACTCAGGTTGCTTTTCAAATTGAGCTCCTTTCTGCATTTCCTTTTCCCGGTGGGGCTAAAGCCTGCAGAGGTGTGCAGCAGCAACCCAGCTGGCTGCTGTAATGGTAAGGAAGGTAATGTAAAATAATGTAAGGATGAGAAGATAGATACCCTCGTGCTATCTTCTGCATCTAGACAGGTGAGATGCAATGCAAACTTTGGGTAGGAAGGCACAAAAGCTTTAGGACCATCTCTCCTGACAGCTAGCTTGGCTTTGGTCAGGGAGCCCTCCATAATGTGTTCAGAGTATTCTTCTGCCCAGCTGCCATCCACCTGACTGAACTGGGCGATAGCGGGCCATTCTTCCAGCAAGATAGCTGCACTATTCAGAGACAGGCACGAGCGTGGTGTTTTGGAACCTGTTCCCTGAGTGTGGCTGGCAGGAGGAGCAGTAACACCCATGCGTGGTGGTGCAAGAGGAGCGGCACGGTATCTGGTCCAGGCACTGGTTTGCAGGCTGCCCTGCCTGCGGTGGTGTTCCCATCGCCGGGTGCAGTAGGAGTGGTAAGGCTGGATGCCTGCAGGCTGCAACATGCATTTATGTGTCAGACAGTGCCCTGCACGGGCACGCTTTGGGCTTGTCCACCCCGCACAGCTCATCTTTTTGCTGAGCGACTTTCACCATTAGTTGCAGGCACACAGTTATTTGTCAGTGCTTCTTGCCCCTCTTCCCACTGTTCCTTACTTCCCTCCTCACCCCCCTATATCTCCTGCACTATGAACCCTCTCCGCTCAGCCCGGTTTCTCCTGTTCTCTGTCAGTCTGTTTCTAACCTGCAACTACTCCGTCTTTTCTCTTCCCTGCTCCCATTAGGATCTGTTTCAGGTACCGTCTCTCTCTTTTTTTACCTCTTTACTCTCCTGTTTCCCTCCCTTTCTCTGCATTCAGCACGCTCACTCACCCAGCCTGCTCTGTCTGATCTGTCCTCCCTGTCTTTCTGTCTGTCCCACTTGCACATTTCTCCCACGAGGTGGAGTTTTGGATTTTGATCACCTGGCCCTTACTCAGGTGAAGTTCCCACTCACATACAGCGTGGATCTGAACCCCAGACACCTTCTGAAAGCCTTGGGCGTTTTCCCAGGTGTGATTGCCAGGCAATGGGCTATGAAGTGCTCCCAGTAAACTGTCTGTTTCCTTTATTTCCAGTCTGGTGCTGCTGGTCATTCTCAATATGATGCTGTTCTACAAACTCTGGATGTTGGAATATACTACGCAGACGCTCACGGCATGGCAGGGCTTGCGGCTACAGGAAAGGTACTGTCACACCTGCTTTGTCTTTCTCTTTGTGTGTGTTTTCTGTGTATGTTAGAAGCTTTCCCAGAACACCAAAGCCCTGGGCTCTCTTGTAGATTGCTTCCTTTCTGTGTAAAATAGATGAAGCAGGTAGTCAGCTGAAGCTGTGGGGCCATCAGTATTTCCAGATCAGGATTTTCCAGGACAGCGAGTTGAGGCAACCTCTGCTTCTCCCCAGCATCCCATCTAACATAGAGGATGCTGTACAAATCCTGGCCCAAGGTTGTCACCACCCCTTCTTTGACGGCTCTGTATGAAAGGCAGCGTCTTAGAAGGAACCTTTATACTCAGAGGAGAATTTGAGGCTGACACACACACACACTCAACTGCTAGATAAGGGTTTGAGTCCAGATACTGGCAAGTTGTTAGGGCATGGGAGGAAGAGAGAGATCACTGGGAGGACACAGCTTCTTAACAACCTAAGTGTTTTCTGGCAGTATTAGGTGGTAAGCAGTGAAGTGTGATTGCAGGCTGACTTAGTTTCTTTAATAATTGGTAGCGTGGAACCCTGTCCGAGGCTTTTTGGACATCCTATTTCAGTCTAGTGGCCACTTAGTGTGTACTGAGATGTACAGAGCTTTAGGCTGTATGGCAGCACAGCAGCATTTCCCCATTTCCTTTTGCAGAAAGCACACTGACAGCCTCCAACCAGACTGAATTTATTGTTGGGGTCAGTCTTTATTATATAGACTCCCCCATCTTGTCTAGGGTCAAAGGCGGACCTGCCAGCCTACGTTTCCCAGGAAGCGCTCCAGAGCACCTTTATGTAGATGGCTTTTACAGTGGTGCCCTGCTGTCTCACTTGTTTGTAATGACAGCCAGCAATTTTGTGTTTTGAATGCCTCTGACATTTTTAGGTTACTGCTTTTTTTTTATGTACATAAATACTAGGTATCCTGCCTGAACAGTCTCTATTTTTAGAGGTTGAGAACATCCCCAGTCCACTTTGCTGAGGTGTTTTTGTCCCCTTTCTGACTGTACTTTCGTGCAGTCACAGTTGTTCCCTTGCTGAGGTGGGTTTGACTTTGAGAATCCATAGCCACAGGCTACCATTGTGATAACTTGTGATAATTTTTTTTTTTTTTTGCATGTTTGATTTGTCTTATGTTGCAGGCTTTCACATTTTTCCTCATTAGGGAAGGGAATTACCATTTTCCCCATAATAGCACTGCTACTTTCCCATGGATATATACATTAATTGATTTTGCTTTATCTTCCTCTGGCACTCTTGCTATTTATTTGGACCACTACAACATAGTATTTAAGTACAGGGCTTACATAGTGTTTCTATGTTTCTTGTGATGTGCATGTACAGGAATTCTATGGGTAGCTCTATTCCCCCCGCTCCTGCACAGGTACCTTCATTGTGCTGCAACAGTGATTGCTGTGGAAGTGCACTGAACCCATCAGCTGGATCAAAAGCTGCACATGCCCAGAAGTGTTCAGTTTGAGACTCCAAAAACTTTTTTTTTTTTTCCCCATATCTGTTTCTACTGAGACTTAAGTTCTCTGGGGGCAGGGGCAGTCAGCAGTCCCCCAGGAGAAGTGTGCCAATCCTCAGGTTGTAACCTCTCCACTTAGACAAGGAAAGCAGTCTTTATTAGGAAGCAGAGTGTTATTTATTAGCAAATAGGATGACTGACCATGGGGAGTGGGTTCATTTTTTAAATGGTGGTGGTGTTTTATTGTCATGCTTAATTAACATTTCTTTGTTTCATCTCCAGGTCTGGAGCCAGCTGAGCAGGACAGCTGCAGGCACTCACACACAGATGGGAGGAGCACCAGGACTGGCTGCCCACAGCTGCCACTCAAGGCCACGTGATGGGCCCAGGCAGGTGCCATTGGTCAGCCTGCTGAGGAGGTGGAGCTTGGCTGGGCCAAGGCGAGGATAAATCCCAGTGGAGGAGAGCGATGGGGAGCGGAGAACAGGGCAGTTAGCAAGGGCAGTGAGTGGCAGCGGCACCCCACGCTGCCCGTTTGCTAAGGTAAGAAGGGAACAAGTTAGACCATGGCATTACATTGCCAGGAGGAACTTACCCAGGGAGTGAGTTCTTAGCTGCAGATGAGCTTTCACCATCAGGGACTTCCGAAAAGGAAGCTTGAAAATCTCTGCTGTAGCTTGAGAGGAGGGATCCAGCTACGTTAGAAAGTAGCAGAGCCCAAAGAGGCAAGTAGGAAAGACTTTCGTCAACATTAGAAGCCAAGAAAAACTTATTAGCTGTCTTAAAAGTAGTAGAGCCCAAAGAGGTAAGTAGAAGACAAAGTAGGAAAGACTTTCAGTTGTGTTAGAAACCAGGAAAAACTTATTTATCTTAAAAGTAGCAAGACTGGGCTATCTTAAGTGTTTTTAGAGCCATCCCTGTCAGGAGAAACGGGCAGCGTGGGGTGCTGCTGCCGCTCACTGCCCTTGCGAACTGCCTTGCTAACTGCCCTGTTCTCCCATCACTACGCTCCTGCTATCGCTCTCCTCCACCGGGATTTATCCTCGCCTTGGCCCAGCCAAGCTCCACCTCCTCAGCAGGCTGACCAATGGCACCTGCCTGGGCCCATCACGTGGCCTTGAGTGGCAGCTGTGGGCAGCCAGTCCTGGTGCTCCTCCCATCAGTGTGTTGAGTGCCTGCAGCTGTCCTGATGCTGCTCCACTCAGCAGCCTCCAGCCCTGTTCTGGAGGATTCATTGGGCCTCAAGGGAGGGGATTGATACCTGCCAGTGAAAAGAGAGCCAGTGCTGCAGTTACTCCTCATAAAGAGAAAGCCTTGTATTAAATAAAGACTGACACAGCATGTCTAATAAAAACGAAACACAGAAGCTGCACAGGGTTCCCTGTCCCACAACGTGACATTGCTCCCCATCCATGGCCATGGTGCCATCTTTCAGTACAGATGTGTCCCAAGCACTGAGAGCACACTGCCTCTGTCCCCACCTTCCCCTCTGGCAAATGAGCCTTTGGTTCCACCCACGTTACAACATCACCTGTGCAAAAGGCACATCTTTCTTTGCTATTTATTAATTAATTACCATGGTTAAGACAGAGTAACATTGGTGTCCAATGTAAGAAACTCCTAAGCACATTGAAATATACTTTTGCTGAAGAAAACCTGTCCCTTTAGGGTGAAAACAATTAAACAGAAACGGATACAATCTACACACCCCCTCCCAATCCACTCTGCTCCCCTTTGACTTCAGTTTCCCTAGATTCACTCTTGCTCCTATTCTGCCTGACAGGTTACCCCAGTCTCAGACAGAATGGGCCCAGTTACTAGAATCTCAGCAGAAGTATCATGACTCAGAGCTACAAAAATGGCGTGAGATCATCAAATCCTCGGTGATGCTTCTAGACCAGGTGAGACCGCACGGCCACTTAGCGCTGTGATGAGAGGGTCACTGTGTCCTTCCTGCCAGCCACCCACTCGCAATCCTTCAGCCTTGCCTGGTTCATTGTAGTCCGTCAGGTGCGTCACCTCCGCTGTGTCTCCCGCCGTAGAGATGGGCAGCAGGTCCCAAGGGCCATTCGCAGATATGGCTGCAGCTTCTCCATCACCTCATGGGGTCCACACATGTCAAGGAGAGAATTCTGCAGGGCAAAAAAAACCTTCTATTACCACATCTTTTATCTAGTCTCTGGCATCCCAGTTTGTAAAGGAAACATTTTAGCACAATCCTTGGTTCATACGTAGGTTGTGTGGACAAAGGGGACACACTCTGCTTGGGTCCTTGATAGCACAAAGCCAAGGTTTTGGTATCCGCTGCGTAAAGAGCCGGCTGAGCACCAGGCTGCTTACAACAGAGTCCATAAATGAAAGCTGCTCACCCCTATGGAGAGAGCTGCTCGCCCCTTCTCTGTTATCTTGGAGAATGGTCCCTCACAGGCTCCCATCTTCTCAGTCCCCATTTGTACATCCTGGTCCTGACGCCCCTCTCCCAAAACCCAGATGATTACGGTATCAATTCTTTACGTGGAAGGAGGAGGCATCAATGGGGAAGGAAATCCCGAAGCGCTCTCACCTCTAGGGTAGCATCACAGTGGAGAAATTTCTTGTCTTGCAGATGAAGGATTCACTAATAAATCTTCAGAATGGCATCGGATCCCGGGACTTCGGGTCAGATCCAGAGGAGAAAC
>NW_010139593.1:0-77919 GCF_000699245.1 Pterocles gutturalis | reverse complement strand
ACTTCCCCTTGGTGAAGCCATGCTGACTAGTATTCTGCTTAGGTGCAGAGAAAAAAAAAGTGGAACAATGGTCGTCTGGCTTTTTAGGGGTTCTGATAGCAATCTGATGTTTTGGTGAAAAACTTGACTTCTGCAAAACACTTCCAGTGGACTCCCTCCAACATTGAATTACTATTGCCTACCCACACTCCATTAGTATCTGAAGCCCATTTGGACCACGGTATTAAGACTCCTGAGGTCTTATGCTGTATGTGATTGGCAGAACTGTCTGACAATAAATGCCTTCAGTGACCTCTCTTCTCTTACAGAACTACCCACAGGTACCTACCACACCATTAAAATGGAGTCTCCTGATAAATGTTCTGGCCTGGCAAATACTCACCTGTATCTCTGAACAGGACTAATGTGAAGAAAAGCACATGAAGCACTTTCTGTTTCTGTTTGCTCTTGCTGATGCTGCACTGGAGGGGTAGATCTGATGCTTGTTTTCTGAGAAAACTCAGAGGCCTGAGGTACTCCTTTATTAGTTGAATTAGTAAACAAAATTCCTGTGAGACATTTAATGGGAGAAAAAGATGTCACAATTAAGATTCATGGAAAAAGATTAATAAATTACAATAACAGTGAAAACAAACAAAAAAAAAAAGCATCTGAGCATACACTTCAGTGTGCAATCATCTTAGCCGACAAGCAAATTGGGTTTGAACGTGGTGGCACTAATAGTTTCAGTGTAAAGTTCTGCATAAAAAGAGCTCTTGGACATTGCTGTTTTGACTTTGCTAGAAACACCTGAGGGAAGAGCCCCAAATTCCTGACAGTGACTGGCAGGTCTCCCTCTGTCTCAGAAAAGCTGAAGATGGAAACATCAAGAGTGCAAGCAAAATGACAGGAGCGTCAATGTTACTCTGTTGGACACATGAAAACAAGTGACAATGTCCAATGCAAGGCAGTGTAATAACCATGTTCTCTGAGTGTGAATGGAGTGTTTCTGAAAGGTGCTTACTGACCTCTAAATGGTCAATCTGCAGAAGAGAGCTAAGCTATAATGAACTAGGAAGCCACTATGAGATAGCCATGGTGCCCTGCCAGCAAGCCTATCTTCTGAGGGTCAATTACAGGCAAAAAGAGAAAGGTTCGAAGAATGGAAATCAGCTGATACAATCAACCCTACTAAATCCACTGTCACTTTCTATGGCCACTTGTAAGAGCCTATTGTAATGTTATTTTGCATTGCAAGCAGTTGTCCTTTAGTTGTTGAAGGAAAACAACCAGCTCATTTTGTAGATGAGCCATCAGTTTCTAGATACTGCTGCTCTGAGTCAAGCAAACTGCATACTGCATTACCAAGTCCCATCAATGCCAGACTTCTTGGGCATGCCAACAAAAAACAAACAATCAACAAAAAAAAACACCCAACCAAAAAATCCCCAAACAAAAAAAATCAGTGTCCTCAAAAGCACCAAGAAAAATGCTAACTGGCTTGCACTGGGGCCAAGTATATATTCAGGAGTTATAAAAAAATCCCCACTTCTTGCTGATATAGCACCCCACTTTTTATCAGCAATGCAAAAATGTTATTTTCTGTCCTAGCCCAGCCTACCCTGCTGTCTTACCCTAGGGTGAGCCAGGGAAGGAATACTGCAAAAGCTTTTCAAACATACTCCATGTAAACAAAGCAGAGGTCTCTATATTTTTCTCTGATGCCTTCTGTTCTTAGAACCAACTTTTGCTCTTTTTATCAAACACAGCTCTGGATAAGATGCTGTAACTTTAGTTGGTATTAGAGTCTGAAGTGTTTTTCCTGCCTTCACTTGATCGTGGCATTGAATATTCATAGCAGAGTGCTGTTTATTCTTTCACCTTCTTTTGTTTGATGTTATTGTTGTGAAAACTGAAGAAGTGTCACAACTGTATTGCCTTTCATACAGGGGCTTTCGGGTTCACTTTCAAACCCAATGATGTGGGTTTAAAAGAAACTATACAAAACACTGAAACAGGGCATCTTTATTACTAAGGCTAGCTGACCCAAATGATTTTATTAGAATGTTCTTTGCTATTTTCCTCGTATGTTAAGTGAGAAGCACATATAGAAAGACCTGTTAACCTCCATACAATCTACGATCCATATTACTGTAAAAAAATTTCTCAGCTAAAGTTCACACAATACAACAGTGAAATTACCCCAAAGGAATCTCTGTGTTTCAAGACAATTTTCTTGCCGAGTTTCAAATATTAAAACTCTCCCAGTTGTTAAATAAAGAGTGATGAGAAAATGCATGCAATTTTAATTTCCACTGGGATTATGCCTGGTGTGAGACAATCATGTTGTTAGATATTTTTCTAAAGACTAAGATAATGTTACAGCGTCTGTGAAGGATGTTATGAAGAACACGGTACTGAAATAAAAATATTTTTTATCCCAGATTGGCTACTTGTTATGCTTTTTGCCAAAATTACTTGAATTAGAATTTATGCAAAGCTTTATTATCTAAGACACTTGAGCTCAACTTGGTTTAACTCATGTATCTATTACCTTATCTATCTTGTAGTTAGTGAAGGGTTGATAACACCAACTGAGAATCCATGCAAGTCCAATGGATATTTATAAAAAATGACATCATGTTCACTTGTTTATCCCCCCAGCAGTGCCAAAGCAAACTTTCAAATCAAAGCTGATGTTCACAATGCTCCCTGCAAAGCCACTTGTTAGTGGAATGGCCGGGTATTTGCAACACCTGTGCACCTGGTTTGTTCTCTGGGGTCTGGCGCGATTTCAGGTACTCTTAAAAGATATCTGTAGGGGGACAAAAAACAAAGAACAACAAAGAACTTTAAAAAACAAACTACAGTCGTAAATACAACTAGTTCATTATCCCTAGCTCATAATCAGGTGCTGAGAAACAGATATACCAGGTATGAAGTACCCCATTGTAACTGTAATGAGGAATTTGCTTGGGAGATGACTTCGGCTCTGGCTGGGAAAGAATTTAACAGGACTTACTAAATAGCTGCATTGTCAGAAAACTAAAAATGTCAACAGTGACTATGAAAGCATACTGCTAGAAAAACAAACATTACCTTGTTTGATTTTGTTGATTGTTTTGTTCAGATCTGTAACTTTTCCTAAAATGCTTCAACCTGGAGGAAGGAAATAACACTAATGAAAATACTTATTACCTGAAAAAATGTGTCAGTTTTGTAATTAAGGATAAATATGACAACATTGACAGTAAATACTGACAATAATGTATGTTTTAGTTTTTGCACATCTTTAAATGTGGCAAAGCAAATAGACATGGGACCTGCCTTCTTCAAACTCATTTTCCTTCCCACACAAGGGTCCATCTTGCACAACTTTCAGGAACCTATGAAGTCTTTTTCTCCTTTTATATTAGTAGTATTATTCAGTAATATACTTAGGAGAAGGATAGCATAAGGAAATACTAATTTTCACCTCACTCCATTTTCAGAGAGTTTTCAAAAAGGAAACTGCTCTCTAGGAAATGTGTTATTCATCCAAAGTTTAGGTGAAACCAAATTTTTCCAAATCCCCTTATATTTGACTTCCAAAGAAGATGATCTAGAGGAATTTTCTCTGTTAGAGGGAAGCTTGTTTGCTTTGTATTGTTTCCTGTGAAATTGCAAACTTCTTCATGGAATGGGTAATATCTAGGCAAGCAAATTACATTTGTGGATCTTGGCCTAATGCTCGTCTGAGCGTAAGGAATGGGTAGAATCTTAACATGCATTCTTTGACAGGCAGCTGCATAGCTGAGAAGAGCTGTGAGAGTGACAGGGAGTTTATGTATCCTGGAGATATGGAGAAAAACAAAGGGAAATAAGAAAGAAGGGGGGAAAAAATTAAGCGGCAAAACCAGCAGTTACTATGGCAGAACTATACTGCTGGTTCATTTTTTTTGGACTTGATTTAGAAAGAAAAATAATAGGCACATTTTTTCAGATTTATTATGTTTGGAGGTAGTATATTTAAGCAGAGTAGACAGAGTGGGTGATATGAGTGAGCATCTAATGATAATACTAATTAAGGGGAATTTCAAGGCCAAGAGTGAAGGAGACAAACTCCCTGCCCTCCTCCCCCCACACTACTGACAAAGTGGCGCCTCTTCCATTTCTGGACATTTCCAAAGACAAACTGGGACAAAACAGTACAAGGGTACAAGAAAGACAAAACAATGCCAAAATCAGGATCTAGGCAACAACTCCAGCAAAAGCTGTTCCAAAGCCAAGTCAACAATGGCAGCAAATCCACAAGCAGCAATACAGACTCTAGGAAGCCCCGCACCATCTTCCTTTCTTCTGGCCTCTAATCAGAGCCACCTGTAGGGTGTTAGTTCACTGGGAGGGTGACATGAAAGACCATTACATTTACATTCATGCCCACTCACCAATGTGTGGATTTCTCCAGATCAGTCCTACACAACTAGTGCCCATGAGGTGGAGAGCATACAAAGCCATTCCTACGGCCTGTGACCTTGGTAGCCTCCATGGGGGTTTTTACAGGGCTGGCCCGTGGTGTGGTGGCACTATGCTCCATCCCTAAGGTTTCTCCAAAGTCAATGCCAGCTCTTGACAGCTTTTGTAAACCATATCATAGAATAGTGTGGGTTGGAAGTGACCTTAAAAATCACCTAGTTCCAGCCCCCCTGACAAAGGCAGGGACACCTTCCACCAGACCAGGTTGCTCAAAGCCTCATCCAGCCTGGCCTTGAATGACATGAGAGTTTATCTAGGGATGCCAGAAAGCCTGTATGAGTTTCAACAGCAGAGCTCAGACCTGTGTCAGGGCATTACCACATACCAGGGAACTCATTTTTCCACCAAGTTGCTACACCCTGGGCTACAGCTTGCTGAACAGGTAGCAAAGGAAGGGGAGACGACATCTGGCTTGTTTCTCATAAGCAGCCAACAAGAGGTTTTAAAACCTGCAGGGTCAGAAAGACTCTCTCTCCACTGTGCTTCAGAAATGCAATGCCGCTTGACCTGGTTCTTGATTTACCGTTACTATAGCTGAAGCCCCCAAAATAACATTCTCAAACAGTGTTTAAGACAGTTTCTTATGTGCAAGGACAGCAGTGAGTTACTTAACAAATTATGAGAGGTTAACTGGGAACAGAACACTTCGCAGTTCACTGTATGACACTGCAGCTGTTAAAAATGGAAACCACAGAAAAAAAAAGTGGAAATTAGAGACAAAAGGCAAATCTAAACGACTTTGATGATTTCTGTGCAATAAGGGGGGGTTGCAGAGCTCGTGCCGATGGAAACAGGAAGGGAAGAAAAGCCAGTCCCTGAAACTGGGAACAGGACTCAGGAAAAGTCAGGTCTATTCCCCTCTATCCATAGATTGTGTAAACGGTGAGCATATTTAAACTCAAGTCTCAAACACAGAGAATGGGCAATTAATACTCTCTACTTCTGTTCTGCCTAATGAGATTGCAGGATGTCTCATTAATTGTTTGTCCCAGTCATAGCACAGCTGAGACCAGACCTCCTTTGGGGCCCCTCTACTTTATGATGCAATTAATGCACATAACCCTATGCCATTTATAGTTCTCAAACCCTAATGTGTAATGTGTGCTCGGATGATGGCTTTTTGTGATCAGCAGTGTCTCACTAGTAGTAGGCCTCCTTTCACTTGGTATCTTTCGCATCTACCTGTTTTTCTGTGTTGTAACCCCTGTAAGCTCCTGAGTGCTGGAGCTGATCAAAAGCAAGAGCATCCTTTCACAGGAGGCCAGAGTAAAGCAGAGATGCACTAACTACTCACAGACCAGTTCTCCCTTATTTTACTAACAAAGGAAAGTTAAGTGGAATGAATGGTAAGACTCCCACTGAGTTCAACTGGGCCAAGGAATTCTCACTCTAATGTAAGTGACATTATTTGTCAGGGCAAGGAGGGTTTTGCTCAGTCTTTCTGCCCCACCTCACCTTTTCCAAAGCCACTTCTATTTCTCCACTGAAGAGATTTCCAACCACAACTGCTTCATCATTAGATAAATTGCTTCTTTGTGCCAGAAAGATTTCATTCTACATATTTGTTTATTTAATCTGTGTACCCCCATGAACTAACATCTTCTTTGCATTTAATAGGCAGTAGCAAGGCATGCAAAATCAAGGCTAGGTTCTGCTGAAACTGCAAGATGAAACACAAGAGCACTCCTAATTTCAGGGAGTTCTGTAGAGAGAAAATAGGAAGTGAAACAACTTTTAAAAATGCACACTTTTGTAATGCATTAAAGCCTTCATTGCTTTTGCCAAAACTTCACTTTTAAGAAGAACCAGCTGTGGATTTGATTTTTATGTTTCTCAGCCATAAGTCAATAGAGAATTCAATTTTAAAGCACAAGACCTATAACATACAGTGTGAATCATCTCTTGTCTGCATATAAGATAGCACAGATAGGTAATGTGCTTAGTGAAAGCTTTATCACCAAGGAAACACATTCATAAGCATTGAATCTAGCACCTTAACATTTACAACTCACTTTAAAAAAAATGCCAGCTGTAAATAAGTCCATACTCATAACTGGAAATATGTGGTATCTATCACTCACACCTATTCTAAAAATTACTCATCGCCTAAGAGTGGCAATGGGCAAAGACAAAAGTTCAGAGCTTCTGGAGATTTGGACTCTGATCTACCAGAAGTTAATTGTTTCAGAGAGATAATAATTTTTTGGTAATTATGTCCAACCAATCCATAAGTAACCCCTCACAGAGTAGGTTTTATCTAGTGCCACTTGCTATTTCCTAAAGGTCACAGAATCTCTTTTTCTCACCTCTAACGGCTCACCTTTCCTGGGTGCACTATGGGGAAGCATAATTCCAGCAGAGTGGAAATTCAGTCAGGAAATGAGGCATCGACATAAATATTCATGGGGGAAAAAAACTTTTGAAAAAATGTTGAGAAAAGAGAGTAGGTAAATCATGGCATCCTCAGGAGACCACTAAGATATGCACTGACAATTTACATGGATTTGCTTAAAATTTTGTCTGTAATTTAAGAAGTGTTACCATACTTACTGACTTATCATCTTGCCAGTATTTGGGCACCTCTTGAGCACTGGACACTTGATCAAGGACAGAACAGTTGCCCAGGTGGCACGTGGCACCCTTTTGTCATATCCTTGATTTACAGTCTGGGAATTAGCAAGGGAAACTATTCTGGATTACTCAGGGAAATGCTTATGCCCCAGTCAAAATACAAGTTGTTCAGTTTTCACAATGTGAATTTGACTTCCTGTCTAGGATTCTTTCCCCACTTTGCAAACCAAGGACCTAATATGAAGGCAAGCCATGTGAGAAGCACATGAATTCACAGGGACCATCTGCATGTACTGGGTTAAGTTTCTGCACAACCACTGGAATACGCAGGGCATTATCTCAGGGCAGCACAAGTTAATATGGTAATGATTCAGTTTCAAGAGAAAAAAGATGCAGGAATACTTTTGAAAATGCTTGATTATGACTTGTTCTGTTTGTGGCTGTCATCACTGATAACACTTTTACTGACCTTGGTAGGAAGAAAGGGAAGCTGATGCTATGTGTCTTTAGAAAGCCAGCCCTGAAGTATACTTAAAATATTTGACTTGGTGCAGTTAACCCTACAAAGACACATTCATAGAGACCTTTGTTTAACTGAGAATCCTCTGAACTCAATTCATGTCTGGCTCCCGCCTGGTTCCACGAGGCAAACATATTCAAATAAAGGTAGCAATGGCTAACTCAGGATGCAAATCACCAGGAGTCATGATAAAATCCAGTGCCCACAAGAGTGAGATGTAAAATACCAGACTCCAGCACCCAAATCTGACCATGCAGTGAAGAATAAGATATAAAGAATTATTTTAAAGCCACTAACCATGAAGAAAAAGAACACCGACTGGTGTGTAATGATGCAATCTTGAACTTTCACACCACATCTCAGTAAATATTACTGCGCTATAATTGAGTTCATCAGGTTCCATGAGCATGCCCACACTTCTCCATTTCTGGATGATTTCCATTGGTGTTATACAAAGGACACTACTGTCTACTGGGAGGCTGTCTGGGCTAACCTGAAGCAGTTTCTTTTCAATTTTTTATTTCACCCTTCTTTGTAGCTTTTCAGCTCCCAGATTGTCCCTAATAAGGACAGTGACCAGAGGGCTAGAACATATGTACCTTTTATAAGGACAAAATGAGGGGCAATGTTAAAGTTTCCTCCCTTTTTTTTTCTTTTTTCTCCTTTGTAAAGAAAACCTTTTATTCAACCCTGATGCCATAAAAAAGGTGATGTCATAATTTATGATATTAAACTGGTTACTAAAATGTCATTACACAAGTGATGTCTTAATTGATGATGTTAAACTGGTTAGCAGGAAAGTGTCAAGTGTCACTTTCATGACATAAACTGCCAGTTATGGTTATATAATATCAATTATTCTTTGGAAAACTGCATTAGATCAGTTAGTTCTGAACCAATGTAGCTGGGGCAGGTTCATATTTTTTTAAAGGCTGTTCATCCAGTTCTCATTATTAAGAGTAAAATATACTTTGGATGCAGTTTAGACTTCTCTATCTTTCCCCTTGAAACATAATACCTACCTTTCTCATTTGCCCTTTCAGCTGTCATCAGTTCAACAGTGAGCTAAAAAGAAAGCAGTTAAGATAAATTTTATAACCTTAACTAAGCTTGCCTTGTTCTGCAGTCTTACAGAAACAAAACTTTTGAGTTGAAGGTAGACAAAAATAATAAAGCATAATTTTAATAGTAGGTTAAATATAGAACTTTGGGATTTGCTGACAGGATGTTGGTTACTATGAACCCTGCTTTGACGCTGGATCTCCTAAAGCTTTAGCATCCAGCTGTTCTCCAAATTCCTCTAAATCTTATTCAGGCACAGAACCAAAAGTACATATTAATATCTGAAATGCATGTAGCCAGCTCTTAAAAACTTAATCCCTTCTAGGGATAGTTACAAGTAAACCCAGCAAGTTTAGTTCATGTATACTCTCTGGGTCCAACAGGAAGGAGTAGGCTGATCACTGCTGATGCTGATCCGATCTAGCAGGTTTATAACATTTTCCTACATCACAGCTGCATTTTGTTCTTTGCTGTCAGTGACATCTCTGGCTAACTGGCAAAACTGTCCAGAGATGCCCTGATAACAAGTTAGATGCAACATAACAGGATGAGATCTGTTTTATAGGACAAAAGGTACATTCACATTAATGAAGGAGAAAGCAACAGGGAAGACTATCTCTTGGTCAAGATTGTTGGATCTGTCTGAGTTTGAAGAGGACTGCTCCCATAGATTTCCCCTATTGTAAAATGTCAAAAAACTACAATGGAAAGATAAATGAGGTACATCCATGAAACCACACCAACCCTGAGAAACAGTGACGACTCCAAAGACATCAAAAGTTGGTTGCTAAATTACTTTCCTGAACAACTTTGAGCTCAGACCAGTGTTGCTCTATAATGAACACTGGATGTGGAGATGACTAAAAGGGCCACACTTTCTTCACTGAATTACCCAGACTAACTTTGATGAGATCAGAAGCTGCACTTCATTGGAGAGGTCTTGCAGGTTTGATCAAAGGAGTTGTGGAAGGTCCCAGGGAGGAACTGCAAAGAGGCAAGGGAGGACCGTGCTAAGAAATACTCAGGAACACACACATGATTTTCATTAGCCTGTAATGGAGATGGTGGAAATTAATCTGCAGGGCAAGGCTTTGAAAACTTACCTCATCATTTCATCCATGCAAAAAGAATATGTTGTCTCTTTTTATGTCTCTTATTCTCTACATGGTTTTGCAAGTAATGAATTTTGGTATTATTCCACTTCCCCCATTTTTCCGACAAGCTTAATGATGACCACTAACCTGAGTTCACAGAAATAAAAAAGAAAAAAAACAACAGTAAAAGAAACAAAGAAAAGGAGAAAAAAAGGAAAGAGAGATGTTAAGTATTGATTATCCATGTGTACCCAGCTGTTTTATTACCCACACATCTCTAGGTAGCATTCTACCTGTCAGATTTTGGGGACATACAAATTCCATCAGATATCAGATCTTTAATGCAGATGGCCAAACAATGCCACAATTTTGAAAGTTTATCCCCTTAACCTCCTATCACATCTTCTCTATCCCACAGATGTTCTCACTGGAGCCAGTAACTATTTTTCTCTTTTTCCTGATTGGCTATAATTATATAAAATACACTTCCAAGCCAGAGAGAGCTCGCACCAGGCATACAAGCAATGCATCATATCACTCTCAATTTACATAACAAATAAGATAAAATCTAAGCATTAAAGTGTGCACGTTTGTTGACATGACAGAAGGTTAAAATCCTGTGAGACAGATGCCTCTACAAGAAAGATGACCATAAAAATTCTTTCAAAACCTTAGTAGGTTGAACCTGCCCATCAATGTAGTTGCTGCATCATGGAAACACACCCATAGCACATGGTAGTACCAATCAATCTGCAGCAAGGCTCCAGCTTACAAAAGCAAAATTCCTTCTAACATTTCATTGTAACTGAAAGAAGGCACCCAGACACTGGTGTTTTTTTTTTAAAGTTATATCATAATTCATAATTGGTGGTTAATTAATGTCAGATCACAGTGGAATTCCTATGGAATTACAGAGTGGAGCCTCTTTAATTACCAGTTTATAATTATAAATCTCATTGGAATGAAAAACACAGGAACTGTAATAAATGATGACGATCTTGGAAGACTTCTTTGAGTAATAAAATCTTCATGTATGCATCTTAAGGAGTTTTAGAACAGTTGTCTTCATTTGGGGCAGAAAACATTTTCGATGATGCAGGATTCCCCTTCTTCCATTATGCATAAAGAAAGAGAAAAAAAAAATCTTAAATTTATTTCACAATTAGATCAATTACATCTTGTGAAAGAAAAAATACATCTCAGGTCTCTTAGCATTACATCTTGCAATCCCTGTATACTACAGATCACTAAGGTAAGACCTTTTCCACTGTTGCTCTGCGTTTTTTTCATTCTCTACTTGTTTGCCTGCAAAAAGCCACAAAACTAGCCTCAGCTGGGAGAGTTTCTCCATGCAACCTTATAGTAGGGGCTTGCAACTCACTGTTCAGGTTGTCATGACCTGAGCTGCACTTACACATGATCAAGGATGAGATGATTAGTACTGTGCGTGTTCACTGTTAATTAAACATGCCCACAGCAGTTTGTCCTATGTTCTGTTGCACACATTTGTACGTTCCAGAATACCTGTGGGTGGAGAACTAACAGCTTTACATCGCTACCCCACAGGCCAAAAGCTGCTGTGGTATGTCTGTTGTTACAAATCTATTCAATCATCTTTTCTTCCTTTCAGTTTATCTTTGGGTTGGCTGAACTGAAGCAGAAGTTGGGGTGCCCACCATGTGGAAGCAGCCCTATGAGAAGAGTCCCCAGTGCAGGAACTTACCTCTGCAACACATACAAGAGGCAGGAGGAGGAGGAGGCAGCTGCCTCCCTGCCCCAGCAGCACCATCACAGCATGGGACCCATGATCTCAGCCAAAATCATTCACAAGGAGCCCCTGGATCTTATCTCCAGAGCTTGGATGGGATGAGGAGGAAGATCCTGATTTGAATTCAATAATTGTTTTCATAATTGGCTTTCCTTTGTTGGTCAGCAGCACACCCTGAGCCTCACCAGCTTGTTTATATGTCCCAACAAGCCCAGTCACTTTCTGTCATTCTCCAGACTGCTACTTAGTGAGTTCAGCCATCCTCCTAAGACTCATTCTTTCCCTCCCAAGCACATGAGTAATTCACATGTTGAGCCCCTCCTCTCCTGCTTCTAACAACATCGTTTTTCTCTGTCCCTTGCATTTTTTTCCAGTCCTCTCACAGTTCTGTTTCTCCGTGCCTTTGAGGCTGCAGCCCTGCGCGTCTCCTCATGTCCCACGTACAGCTGTGGGAATCTGTAAACCTGCCAATTTGCACTTTGTAAAAACTTGTTGCAGATCCGATGGGTTTCATTTTGCGAGCCAAGAAACCCGGGCTTACAACAACATAATTGATACTAACAAATTGAGAGAGGAACTATGGCCCCTACCTAAAATAAAAGACAATCACAGTGAATTAAAGGTCATGGTATAAAGAACCGTGCAGAGAAACACTGGGAAATAAGAATAAATGTAATGCAGGCTACAGTGGAGTTAAACCAGAGATGAATTTGGCTAAATAAAACATAAGAAACCTATTTCCTCTACTAATTACTCCCCTTCTTAGAGAAGTGTAATGCTGGCATCAGCCTTCATACTAAATTTCACCACAAAACCCCAACACTTAACAGTGTTTTAGCATACACATTAGGCACACATTTATCTATTCTTTTTTGCCTAGCTGTTGTTTATTCATTGACAAATATTCATTGCAGGTTTGACCAAGTGGACAGATGCTCCTCGAATGGAAGAACAGCTATTCAATTCAAGGGCTTTGAGAAGTAACCACAAAATATTATTTGATTATCCATTTGTTCTTCATTTCACTTTCCAAAAGTGTCCCTTTAGTAAATGCAGACCAGCAGCGTCAGCAGGGCAACATCCCCTCCCAGACAGTGCTTCCCATGGACTACATAGGTTACAGTCACTGACACAGGCAAAGGACAGCTCATTTCTTCTCATTCATTTTGTCGGCAGGAGAACAAAAGCGGCGGCACATTAGCAAGAGACTTTCATATGGACACTGGAATTAATCAGACTCAAGTTTGCCTTCCCTTAAATCACAGGGTCATGCCAAGGTGGGGAGAAGAATCTGCAGTTGTATCTTTGTGGGACTGCATTCCTAATTCTGCTCAAGATAACAGAGTGCCGGTGCCTTGGATTGCTGATTATTACAATCACCAACAGCCACACATACATATTCAGGAAAGTGTTCGAACTCTCACATTTGTATTCATTTTACTTTGACTTAACTGGAATCATAAAAGGAATGTGTAAACGAGGAGAGCCTGTTGCTGAAATGAAGTTGAATTTTTTCCCCACAGAAACTTGGGTTCATGACAGCTTTTTGTTGGGCAGGACATTAGCCTTTTGTAATTTATTGCTTTTAGATTAAATCTGGGGAAACTCAATATTGCAGTTGAATGATTAGAGCAATACCCCTCGGAGTAATAAATTTTCTTTGGTGCTGTGCATCTCCTGATCATGTTTCCCTTCTAATTACATTTACATAAATGATATTCTGCAAAATTAAATTAACATTCAAACCGTTATGCTGGTAAGGAGAGACAAAAATTAGTTACAAACTTACATCCCTAAAAAAGCGAAATGACACCTCGTTTTTTCCACAAACTGAACCACAGCTATCCCCCAAAGTGTCTCACACACAACTGATTATTCTAGTTGGTTAATCACCAACCAAAACTTTCTGCCTCCCCCTTTTGGAAGTTTATAGCGTAAGGTCCTGCTTTCCACAGGGTCTCATTAAATAGAAGCAATTGGTGACAATCCAAATTTGGTCAGCAAAATGCTCTTTTCAGACCAAGATTTGATTTCTACAGTTTTGGCCAAAGCCCTTCCTCAGGGCTTCCCTGTCTTGGCTCCTGCGCACCATTCCTCTAGTCCGGAGCCAGAAGGTGCTGGACGGAGCTCCCTGTGAACTGCGCTAGCACCCTCCTGACCAGGCTGAAGAAAGATGTCCTTTCTCTTCATACATCCACACCATCACACTGGCTGGCTAGCAGTGCCACGCTTTCCTGGGCTGCTCTCCAACTAACACACGGACACAGGGTCTCACAGAGCAAGCTTTCACTTGCCAAGAGGAGGTACCATTATCCTGATGAGAAAAAAAAAAAAAAAAAAAAAAAAAAAGAGTGCCAGCCTACTGCTGGCTCACAAAGGCAGACTTCAAACAGCATTTCCAAGATCTGAAGTTTAAATGGATTGTGATACATAGTGTTGATTTGCCTAAGGTCACTAATCTCCTGACTACTCAATCTATTTTCCCTGCTTTGTATGAAGAACAGTAGCTTTTGTAAAGAAAAACTGTTTCCTAAGATCTACTTGGAAAGGCATTTTTTTTTTGTCCAGTAGAGGATTTGCCCCTTCACATACCCATCCACTGTACAGCCATCTCTTCTCTACTCTCTTTTGTCTTCATATGCCATTAACAAACCATCAAAATACTTACGCAGAGAACACACATCCTATTCTATCAGCGTGAGGCATCACTTAATTTTATTTGTTGACCAGGTACTCACTGCACGGAAGATCCCAATATTTTCATTCAGGAATTTGATTAATGAACCTTGTCCTGCCCTCCCTTATAATAAAGAGGATACATATCACCACGTCTCTAGTGATATCAACTCTTGTACAAGCACACACAAACAATTTTGAGGCATTAGTAACAAAAAAGGGGAAAAAAACCCTTACTATATGGCACATATGTATATACATATATAGTCCCATCTGGAACTAAATCTGTCAGCTCTACTGCAAGTGTGTCTATTTGAGTGTGAGTATACTGTGTGTAAATTGGACATATTTCAATGGAAGAAAATACAATATCTGGACAAAAGAATTAATGTAAAAATGTCAAAGCTACTGATTAAATAAAGACTGTATACATGATCCTACTTTTCGGTTCGAAATCTGGATGATTTCAACATTTAAATTTCTGAAAACAAACTTTGCATTCAGCGATTGAATTTCCTAGTTGAAACACATCAAGATTTGCATTTTAGAATATTTCAGTTTACTTGGCAAAGAGATTGCTGTTTTTTTCCAAAAAAGAACACTAAGCAGCCTGGCATTTGTTTGAAAACCTAATTTAATTTTCCCTAAACTTCACAGTTACTGTATTTCTATAGGTCTTACAATAAATACAGTTAATTAGTTGTAGACATAACATTTAGAGACCTTATTTTCTCAAAGTGTTTGATTGCAGTGAGTCATCTGCATGGCAGTCCTCTTTCCAGCACTGCATTTCATTCCTATTCACCTCACCCTGGTAAACATAACATGCCAAACACTCTAGAATTTCTGTTAAATAAACTCATCTCACAGAGCTATGGCCCAAGCCCATTCAGAGTCATAATTGAATTCTTTGGCACACAAATCGCTTGGAGAGACCGGGCCGATGTATATGCTTAGGACCATATGACAAACATCTGTTTCACTGCAAGGAATACTAGGGTATAACCACAAGTACCGAACACAGATCACGTAGAAAACCTTGGTGCAGTTTCATTAACTGCAGCTCCTGGAAAGGACATGAGACCCAAATTTCCAGTTAATGGAACAGACTCTCAGCCCGCACAAGACTACAATGAACCTTCTGTGAAATCTATGAGTCAATGAAAACTCAGAGCAGTCAAGAAGATGGGGAACATAATAGCACCAGACCAGCAGGTACATTTACAACAACAACGTTATACAACAAAATTTAATAAACCTTTCCTTCCTCAAGTACTCTGAACTACAGCTCTAGAAGACAGAACAATATAACTAAAATGTCACAACTAACTTCCACTGCTAGCATTAAACTTTAATTTACTTTATTTCATCAGTCTCTTGTATTATTCCCATTATCATTGCTACAGTATTTTTCCCCTGTATTTAAAATAACAGCATAGCTTCAAGACACATACCAGTGAAGCACAGAAAATACATGGCTGAGAGAGCACTCAGTGAATGATGGGAGAATTCTTATGATTAAGAAAATGAGTAAAGAATATGTGAGGCTACAGCAACATTATCAAGAATTCATGACTACATACACGTGTGATTCAGATGGCTGAGGTCATCAGACTCCAGGCACACTGGACAGTGGCTGTGAATAAGACAAGAACATCTGCCATCTACAAAGAGAAAAAAATACATCTGTCTAGAAGCAGGGTTTTTCACAAGTTTTCTGAAAAATCTCCAAGGTGGAGCCCAAGTATTTTGAAAGGTTGTGTAAAGCACAAATAACTTACTTAGCTCCTGATCCAGGAGATACCAGAGCTCTGAGGAACAGAGGAGGGAGAAAAAACACAAATTTGTCAAAATGTATCTCAATGACAAATGCAAAAAGCACCTGAAGGAATGGCTGATCATTCCTGTTCTTCAGGACAGTTGGAAAACTGTGATCATATTTTCTGTCTCAGGAATACCATGAAGAAGAGGAGATTCAAAATTGCATTTGGAGACTTATCAGGAGCAACCAAAATGATTACGAGCTAATATTACTATAAAGGTCACACTAATCTCTGCATATCAGAGATTATATTAATAAACACTTTTGACCACTTCAGTGCCTCTCTCATTTAGCACCCTTTGGCACCTGCTTTGAACCCACCTGTCCAGGGAACAGGATAGGTGGGAAGCAGCTGCCTTTTGGGATGCTCTTCTCAGGAAGCAGGTTTTTTTTTCCTCTCTTGGTGCAATTCTCAGAGACCTTGGAGGGCAGGCTACTGTAGCTGTGAGGAGAGGACCACTGCGTGCACAAAGCACAGCAGCAATTAGGAGGAATTGAAGCTTGCTCTCACAGTGCCCACGTTTCTCCACTTCTGCATTGTGAACTGTCTGATTTTTGTTGTTGTTGATGGTGTTTGAAGATTAAATGTTATGTGCAGCAACAGATGTTAGTAATCTCATTCGGAGCTGAATACTTTTCTACACATGGTTTGGTTGTGCACCAGAGGCCAAGAACTTTGGCTGTAGATAAGCAAAATCAAAATCTGTTTTAAATGGCATATTGATTCCATTGTCTATAAACATTCACATTATGAGAACGAGATCCAATATGCCAAGGGTCATTATTATGTAGTGAAATATATTTGCCCATCACAAAAGAATGACTGGAAAAGAGTGGAAAAAGTGGTGATTACTGAGCTATGTACCAGTGGCCCTAATCTGCTCAAAAGCTCCGCTAAATGCAAGCAAACTCAATCTTGGTGAATTGAGACAGAGAATCACAAATGTATGTATAGAATACACCCAAGAAAGAGGAGACAAGGACATTCTTTGAGGAATAAAGCAAGGAAATACTAGAGCTTGGCAGCTTCTGTCCTGCTTTGACTGGATGGGTGGCAGCTATTAAAGGGCAGGGCCAAAAAGATCAGTGTTAGACTGGAAGAGATTTCCCCAGGAATATGAAAAACAACAGGCTAGGAAACAGAAAATTAAAACACCAAACCCTATTGAAGTGCTGTGATATTGATCCATTTTTTCAAGCAATCACAGATACTTAATGTAAATACCCACGGATCACATCAGGAAGAAGTCCCGGGAGCTGTTGTTTGAACTGATGTATGTAAGGAACTTTGTTACTATTATTAGCAATATGGGAGCTGTGTCCTCTTCGGAACAGTGAAGAAAGCAGCTTGAGAAGAAAATGTAGGCTTTCAAGGCATGAAGATGCAACTTTTGCATCAAACTGGATTTGGTGCACAAAAAACTGGAATCAATTGATAAGAGAAAGGCTGCAATTATCTGACTTTTCTCAGGGGAAATCCTTAGGAGTCTCACACACCTTTGCAAACTGTATTCAGATTATAAGACAAATACATTTATCAAAGAAGCAAAGACAAGAAGAAAGAATCTAGGTGGTATTAAACAGTATCATAGACAAAAACAAGGGAAAAGCACACAGCAGCATTAGGCTTTCTGAATAATCAAGTGCACTCAAAGCAACTTCCTAGAGATTTGTCAGCCTTAGTTCAGATCTACAGGCATGTTTCTCCACTTCCATTGCTCCACTCACTCTTAGATAACACATGAGCTCTGCAAATGTGGAAGAAAGCAGGGAGCAATTATCATCAGTCATAATTTGAGATATCTATTTAGCAGTAAGCAATCCTAGTGGCCTAGAGGCTTTCCTAGAGGCTTTCTACTGAACTCAGTGAGTTGACAAAAAACAAAATACCAAAAGCAAATCCATGTCTCTTCTCTTCTAACAGAACAAGAGAGAGATGACACACTCTCCTCCCCAAAACCAAACACAAAAGCCACCTGAATCCCAAACCTACTTTTATATTCACTAAGACGGTGATTTCCTTCCAGAACCCTGTCCCAACGGGGCAGGGGTTCTGCTGAGTCCATGAGGTAGAATGCAGACACCAGTAGTGTCTCCATAAATGCCCCAGCTATCTGCTGCTCAGCCTCAGATGGGCAACAGCATGAACCAACTGCTGAGCAGTGTAAAGAAAACGCTTTTCCCACAGGTCTGGGAGGAACCTGGGACATATAGGTAGAGAGAGAGAGTCCCACTGACTTTGAGGTTCATTAAACACAATCAGCATTGTCAGAACCGAGCTGTTCTTATAGAGGCTTAAAGGGGCAGTGCTGGAGAAGTGCTTCTATATCTCATTGGTGTGGAGTACAGCGTTATTCTCAGAATCAGAAACCTGTTCTTTGGCTAGAATAAAAACACTTGATCATGTTTTGCTCTGAAAATATTGTGATCTGCTTTACTCTCCATGATTAATGTTGGCCTTTCAAAAATTTGTTTTCTTTTGTGCTGTGTAAATAAAGATTCTTCCCAGGGTTGTTGAAATGCTGGCTCTCATTATGCATGGCAAAGGAGAGGCTGATGATGCTTTATGAACTTTAGCAAGCACCACAGACATTTCTGGAACATGAAATAAAAAATAAGAGCAAGTAGCATTAAAATGTTCTTTGAGCTAATTTGTCTAACCAGAACATGAAAGTTCTTTTACATTTAATATATGTAAACAGCTTTCAAAGCAAAATAATAATTCTGAAACAGAGTCATTCTCTGGAATGGAGTAAAAATGTTGGAACAGAGTCAAAGGAAAACCTTCTTTTTATGACAACTGAAGTTGAGTACTGTATTTCTTATTTGATGTGACATCTCATCACAAGATCCTCCAGGCGCTGTGCACGGACCACCTCTAAAATATAAACATCCTAATATTATACTACTTCTGTTTCTCTGTGGTAGTAATAATTCATTTTCAAATCAACTTCTTGGAAGAAAAAGCTGTAAGTGTCCAAAACTTCTTATACCATGCACATGTCTTAAATAAAGGCAATCACGAAGACTCTTTCCTTCCCATTGGTAACAACATCATGTTGCAGAGGCAACAACACAGCTCCTGGCTTTCACAGAAAGGGATTTTGAACAGTCTGGGAAACGGGATAGTTTTTCAAGCAGAGTGGGACTGCATAACCGCACTGACTCCTGTCAAATGTTGCTGGTCATACCATCAGCTGATGATATGTTTCTGACCAGTGAACTTCTTTGAACCTCTTTAACAGACGAATAAAAGCATGAAAAAAATTCAAGATCAGCTAAATCTTGGCAGACCTCCAGGTCTGTAGATCACAATTTGGAACCTACTGTTTTAACCCATCTTCCACCATGATGGCTAACAAATGATCAGCCCTCATCCCTATCTGGCCTAATAAACTAAGTTTGGGAAATGTGAGAGGTGAGTAGTATTGAGATCTTACTGTTTACTGGATAGCAGTGTGATGCATATGTTTTAGACAACATCGAAGAAATATCTCCCTTATCAGAAAGTCAAAAGGTAGGGTGCCTTTCAGAAAAAAAAATGGCTATATCAAAGCAAAAGCAAGTTTGTTTGTTATTAGCCTGAAGAGTCTGATTAAACATGGAGATACTTCTGCATTAATGTTTATTTTCTAACAGGAGGTTAAAGCTGAGATGCCAACACAGCCTTGTTTACTGTAGAAATTTGTCAGCTTAGGGATATACAAGTTACGCACATCCAGGCACCAAGAGACTGAAATTCAACCTGTCATTCGGCAAAGATCCTCCTATTTCATACCAGCAGAAGTCAACCACTTTCTCCTGACCATCCAGGACCTTCCCAGACCAAATTACTGTCTCTCATCCTCTCTGCATTGCCCTCTGCCCTCTTCAATACACAAGTACTAACTCACAAACTATTTCTCACAACATTTTATTTCTTCTTTGCTGCACCCTACCTAGGAAAATATTTTCTGAACTGAGCTCCCAGGTATCTATTCTGTCATGTCTTCAAATGGCTGGCAAGATTATTTTTAAAAAGATTGCACATTCTTTGAAATGGAAAACACTTGCATGATCAAATAAAAAAAAAAAAAAACAAAAAAAAAACAAAGCCAAAAGTCAGTGGTCTCTTCACAACGGACCTCCTTGAATTTTCAAAAACTGTTTTTAAAAAGAATATAACCTGACTGCTTTCCTGTTTCACACATCTCCCAGCAGTGAGTTGCTGCTTAAGGCAGAGAACACCGTACTTTAACTAATCTGAAATGAAGCAAAACATTTAACCTACAGTCCCTCATGTTCAGAACAAATAAGTGTCTCTGTGTCCCTGGTGCATGTTTGATGGAGTCAGAAACAGGTTATTAATGAAGAACAACTCCATAAAAATGAACTTGCTCCAATCAGTCTTCTGGCACTACAACATCAAGGGGAGATGCCAGTCAAGCAGCTAATATTAAACCTGTAAATCTTTACCTATTTAGGATGCTTTAATCATTTCCTATGAATTAATACCATAAAATGTGATTTATAACTTAAGAAGGAAGATCCTTATAACCATTAATACACAAACTCAATCAACAGACATTTGGAAATTACACATTCACTGGAGCTGTGTGTTGCTCAGCAGAAAACCAATCCTGCTCCCTCCTCTGTAGAGAAAGCGGGGCTTCAAATGATGGTGTAGGTGCACTTTCATCAATGCTGCATTCCAGGAAACCTCCTTACACAGGCTTTCTTCAACAGACGGTCTTCTTAATTTGGTACAAGGTACAAGATCTATAGACAACCCTCAGCAACATGGGTAGTGCATAAGATGTCAGATGAAGCAATAAACAAATGGGAGAGCAATGGTCTCTTAGCAAACAAATTCTCAAACTTTTCAAGGATTGCTATGACCCTGCTGGTCCTACACATATACCTGAGAGAAAATTAAAAAATATTTAGGGTGGGTTTTTTTAACATGGAAAAGTTATTTTAATTTTGGTCTAGTTTTGCTGCAAATTATTAATGGCAGTCAACAAAGCCATTTAAGTAAAAAATCACAGATATGTTGAGCTTATCAGAAACAGAGGTCTGCATGCAGTCTGTCTGCCAGAGGCTCCAGTACACCTAGCGATGGCTGGCTGTTTCCTCCTAAGCAATCCTACCTCTCAGCCTCTGACATTTTTTTGTGACTGTCTTGTCACCACTGTGTGCCAAACATGGCTAAAAACAGGGACATTTGTTCCACATTTCTTCTCTGTCACCACATGTGACTCTGCCAAGTGTCCCTCACCTGGTCTCATCTATTCCTGGCTATCGTTTATTCTTCTCTTTCCTTTGCCCCATACATACAGGCTCCTTATCTGCTGGTCCTTCCTCTATGTCACTGGTTCCAATGCCCCTTTTTCTCTCTGGCATCCCTGCAGATTCATACACCCTGTATCCCTTAAGTATATACAAAGGACCAGTTTAATCCTTTTCAAATTTAAGCATTTGCTTGAGGTGCCAAAAACAGAAAATGAGTTGCCCTTTGCTTCCTTTATCATCCATGAAGACAGACAGTACGTTGACAGGCTGACTCGGGTTTTAGATGAGCAGAATTGCTCTTTGGAGATACCTCCTGGTTTCTACTGACAAGAGAAAGCTTAGGGTTACTGTCTTTCTAACTCATCACTAAAATGCTTACAGGGGATAGACCCAGGACAAAGCACAGACATTTTTCCAATCCCTGATTTGTGATTCTTCCTCTCTCAATCTCTGTTTCTTTTTTCAAGATTCAAGTTGCTTTGCCTTGTCTTGTTTACATGGACAATCATTTTTTAACTAAAAAGGAAGCTTGAGCCACCAGTTCAAGAAGAGTTTTTGTAACACCAGTGCGGAGAGACGGCAGGTGACATGCTCTTTATATATTATTGTAAAGTTTTCCAAACAACTTTTTAACCTTTGACTGTTCCAAAAGCCAAACTACCCTACTAGTACAGACTGATCTTTATACTTTTACGGAGAGAAGGAAAAAAAAATAGAAATTGGAACAGTGAGTACTCATTCAGTAACTGAGAGCAGGAGGTTTTCAGACAGCTAGAAACCGCTGCAGAGGACAGCCAAGCTTTTGCCTCAGGGCATTTAAAACTTCCCTTTCTCCTGCTCCATCTTTGCCCTTCTTCACTGATCCCTCCTCCAGCATATGTCTGCTAAAGATCTCAGCCTGAGGAACAGAAATGGGAGGAAGCCAATCTCCAATTCATCTTGGGATTTTAGAGTTTGATTTAATTTTCCATACAGCTCGACTGCTTCTTTAGTAATGATGTACATCCTGGCTAGCCTGACAAAAGCAGGGCTGGTTTTCCTGTAGAGCACCAGCATGATGGAGTTTCATAGGCAACCTGATACATTTGCTACTGGTCCAAGTGCAGCAGCACTTAGACAGCATCCGGCTTTGTTATAGACAGAGAAACTGCCAGAATGTCCATTAATTTCAGTGGTACCAGACTAGGCCCATGGAAACAAGATGGAAACGATAAAAGTCAGGGCATGTGATATAAATGGCAAGACAGAGCAGATGGCATGTTTCGAGAGAGGATGGAGAAGAAGAAACACATTAAGAAGGATGGGTAGGTACAGAGAAAAGGCTGTTATTACAGGAAGAGCGACAGACACCATCTTGAAAGGAATGCAAGGAAATTTTATAGTTATTGTTCAGAAGTATCTTCTTCTCCTTACTAGAAGGGTTATGATTGATGATTCATTTTTAAAAAATGAAACATTTAGCTCACAGTGGTTTTGGAGGGTTTGAAAGGAAAGAACAGCTGTCTATGGCAGGAGGAGCTGGTTGGATGGATCAGGCTACAAGTTCAGCTGCTTTTGTTCCCAACACCTACAAAACCTTTTAAAAAACCTTTCTGACAGAGAGAGACATAAAGGAGGAGAAGGATGCATACTAAGAAACAGAAAAAAGGAAATACATAATAAGGGTTTTGGGTGTTCTCTTTATTTAATACTATGGGACTACGAACTTTCCTCATTTTCCCTGAACGAAGTCTCTAACTATGCATCTTTGGCAGCTGACACAGCAGAAATAGTTCCAGCTTGATCACTGTGAACATTGCACTGGCTGCACTTTCAAATCGTCTCAGCACCCAGCAGCTACCGATTTTGTTGCCAAAATAGGTGACACACACACTTTTCCACCTGTAACCTAATAGCAGAGACAATTACATTGGAAAATACCATCAAAACAAGAATGGTTTTACTTGGCAGAAACAAGATAAACCCATGTTTGCTGAGGACATCTCACCTTAAGCCTGAATTTGTCAATCTATATAATGAAGGTCTAACTCACAGACTGTAGAGCACTTGAATGAGTCAGTCACGTAATCCAGCACTGCAGTACAAATACCTATTTACTGAATATTATCATAATTTAGCAGTCCTCAAGGAAATAAGAACTGTTAGTAGACCAGTGATTTTTGGAAAGAAAATATAAGACAGTCAGGTAAATATTCACTTCAAGCTAGAATAAAACCAGCAGAACCTGCACTACTGAACTCCATCTTCCACACTGCCACCCTCAACACACACATTATACACCTTTGTTCTGTACTCTTCAAAAGTGGACAAGCACAATTTACTGCAGGAAATTGAAAATGTAAGCTCTTGGCTAATGTCAGCAAAACAAAACAAAACAAAGAAACCAATTTTCTTGCCCATCAAAAACACAGTATTTTATTTAACAGAGACCACAGAGTTGCAATGGGAAACACACTATATTCACTTAAGATCCAGTTCATTAAATATTCCCTATATTCTTGGTATAAGAAAGAACAGAACACGTGTGTGGGGGGAGCATAATTTCCTGGACGCAACACTTTATCTTTGATTTCCATTAGGTCTTTCATGAACACACTAAAGCTCCTCTAACTGCCCCTGCTGTGCCAGTGATCATATAGCATGTAATGTCAAGTCTGTCTTCATCGGGACTAGGATCAATTAAAGGCCCAATATTCAAACTATGTGCCTGACTCCCAAAGTGTTGTCACCTGAGAATAACAGAAGTATGTCAAACTGTTCTATTGCACATGGTTTTTGGACTGCAATTTGCATTTTGTTTTCACACTAACCCAAACCAAATCTGTACCCACTGCTTTGCACACCCAGGAGGGCTTTGGGTAGGAGCACTGCAGACCTGGGTTCATCCAATCTCACCAGTGGCATCTCAGTTCAGGGGATGATTCACCCAGGCTCCATAATTAACAACGGGCTACCACCTCTTTAGGAGATGATTCATCCTATAGGTGGGCTGAAAAGCTGCCTAAATATGCTCATTTCTCTCTGCTAACTGTAAAAGATTGTCTTTGTTGACTGGGTTATTAATTTAGTGAGCTGGGATTAACCTGGGACACAATTACAGGTTGTGTAGGGAGAGGCATATGGAATCAGCATGTGGAAATCCCATCGTGGGAGCAGCCATCAGTTCAGTGACACCCCCAAAACTGGGATCCAAAAAAAAAAAAATTACGAGGGGCAAAAAGTTCACAAGCTGCTCCTGAAATATCCAGCCTCAGGGAAGAAGACAGTAAAAGTTTGTGAATATAAACAGGGACTTTACAGGAACTTGACAAAACCCATACTTTTATAGTTATTTGCACATAATTGCCCGTCACATAATTCACTGCAGAAGAGAGATTCCCTTTGATTCCAGTCAGAACTGGCGTGAGCCCAGGCATTTCTGCACAGGGAAGGAACCAAACCCAGAGCCACTTTAATCTGGTATGGGGAGCGAAGGGAAATCCTACCACCCCCACCGCACTGCAAGTCGAATTTATCCAGCTCCTTGTAACTCTGCTTTAGCTATTGATTTGTAATGGAGACTGACTTTATTTCTATTTGTTCTCTCCAATAAATAAGCTTTCAGTTTATGTCCCTTCACTGGTTCCCTCTCTCTGACCTGAAACCAGTCTCCTGATTAACGAGATATGGAAAGTTTTAGGAACAGGGCCAAACCGGGGGGAGATTTTTCTTTTTGGCTCTTTTCAGCTTGCATAGAGCTGTATTATGGAAGGCTGTCTGGCTAGTCAGCAAGAAAACCTCACAAACATTACTGCAAAGTTTAAACAAAACTAAAAGACTGCGTAGAATTCTTTTGTTGACTCGAAAATATGCGTCAGTAACTCCAATTCATTCACCCTGAACAAAATAGCTACAAACATTTGTTTTGCCAATGCACAGGCCTTAAGAAATGTGCAGCATTTCTTAATGCTTAATTTCACAGCAGCGAGAGAACATTTATATTGCGAACATTAACCTAACTTCCACGCTCCTGTAGGAAACTCTAAAATTGTTTAGCAAGAGGGATTTCTAAGATGAGAATCAAGCTGTGAGAAAGAATAAAAAAAGAGCATTCATTTAAACATTTTCAGAAGCCCCTAAAAATGCCGTTTTCACACAGTAAATCCGCTGCACTTGAATGTCTGCTGGCTTTCTGAAAGGAATGCTCTTCACTGGGATGCAGCCTGCTGTGGTCAACTATGATGGAAATAAAAGTGTTGCTAACGGTGATTGAAAAGGATTCCTACTGCTGCTGGCCAGTGTTGGTTTTAGATGGGCCAACTCTGTCAGATGGAGAGCAACGGGAGACAGTAAACTTTCTCTAAGGCTCTCTAAACTTTGAGTCACCTCTGCTTCCCTTCCTTTTAACACTAGCCTGTCCTGCCATTTCTCCACAGAGCTTTATATTAACTCAGTCTAGACCAGACTATCACTGGAAATGTAAAGAAGCCAATTTTCACACAAACGGAGTGACACAAGGAAAGAACCGAACCATGGGAATGAGCATTAGCATAGCAGCAAGTCAACACGCCCCAAATACTTCTACTTTGTGGGTTAGCCTAAGAAACAAAGTCTTACCCAAGAGCAAATATCCAGCCATCCACGTCAACAGTGATACTTTATACTGACGACAACTATCAGGAGCAGGGCTCGGTTGTGTCAGGCATGTTGCCTCTCTGAGAAAAATCAGCTTTGCATAAGCACAGAGAAACTTTGTTCAGATAATAAGTGGCAACCCTAAGGGAAGGCAGCAAGGCTGAGGCAGGGAATTTGGGAAACTGGGAATTCAGCTTCTGTGTCCCGAATCCCTGTTCAATGCCTTATGCACAAGACATACCTCTCCTCCTCAGCAGGATCTGACTTCTTTTTAATGGCTATTCTGCCTTGCATGCTGCAGGATCAGCATGGCTCCACCACAAATTTCCAGTAATGGCTGGTAGTTTAACTGGGCTCTGTCTCTCCTTATAGCTCACTAATTACATTGCCTTGAGACTTCAGAAGTATCCTGTACCTTCAGGCTCAGAGGGAACTTGGTAATCCAGGCCCTCAGCCACAGTGAAAGGAAATCAATTAATGACATTAAGGAGAAGAAAAAAAATGACAGAGAATTAAGGAAAACCTGTCTTTCTTACAAGTGGACTTCAGCTGCCTGAGCACTGGAAGATCAGGTTATCTCCTGGGCTCTGCAATAGCAATGATGCTGAGGACATGTGGGGTTCTCCTGTGGTTTTACTTGGATGGGCGGGTGGTCTTGGATGTGCACCTCATGGGTCTCTCCTCCCTGGCCCAAACCAGAGCGCTTGTATGGCTGCTTGGCTGAGGAACGTGAGCCAGCTGAAACATAACCTGACAAAATACAGTGATGTATTTGTTACTCAGGCTGGGGCAATAGTTTCCTCAGCTAAGATTGTTGTCCAATAGCACAACTTCTAGTGTTTGAATGTAGAACCTCCGAGCTGGGAAGAGCAGTGTGCAAAGTGGGGGGCAGCAGTAGGTTACACACTTTCTCCCAGATGCCTGATTTCTGCTCAAGTTGAACAGCAAGGCCAACATGTTAAGTTTGATCCCGGCTCTCTTAACTGATCCAGCCCAGAACCAACCATGGACCCCATCAGCATCTGCTTATGGACATTATCTCTTTTGTGCTATGTCTACTCACTCTATATGCCTTGACGGGGCACAAAGGCGAACATGAACCAGAACTTAAATGTACTTTTAAAGTAGTTTTTGGTGGCTGCAAACCACTTTCAATTCAATATATACAATTCCAGAAACAAAGCTGGCCCTTCTTAGGCTATTTTCAGTATATTAAGACCACGTCAAGGTCTAGAAGGCAACCTCACATAGCACAATGCAAGCAGTAATTGGTCCCTCCTCACACAGCTCTTTTTCAGTCAGTCTAGATTAGACTTCAGCAAAATGCCAAGCTGTGGATCAAAGACTCCAGAAAACACTCACTTTCAGACCCAAAAATACATACAGAGGTGCAGGAAGTCTTCATTTTTTTTTCCTGCCTCCTCACAGGATATCTATTGTAAGCGGTAATCATTCTGTGCTATCCTTTAACATACACTTGTTGTTACATTGATGACTGACAAACACAACTCTTGCACCCCATAAATATTAATTCACCTAATCCCGTTCTCTGGCAAACTCCATTACACAGCTGAGAGCTAGCTCTCAGTAAGTCTGTGCTAGCTGTGAGTGCATCCAGCCTTTTTTCTCTACCTGTGGAAGCTGGCTGGGCCACTGGGAAGTTGAATAGGCCAACAACTGGTTTGTCAAGAAAGAGGTAAACTGTCCAGAAGATAGAAGCCTAGAAAATGGTGAAACTTTCATTTTTTATGCAAAAGTATGAGTGTGCAGGCTCTGTGCAAGGAAAGCATGCAGGACTGGTTGGAGTAAAGTTTTTTCTCTTGACCTAAAAGCAAGGTACCTCTTCAGTGGGTTCACAGCCCTCCCTTCTGCCTCCAGTCACCAATACGCTCCCCAGCTTGCTCATGGGAAACCTGACATGAAGCAAAGAGCCTCACAAATCACTGAAGTAGGGATATTCTGGCCATGCATATACCGAGCAGGGAGAGCAGCCCTCAGCCTGGCTCCCAGGTCAGAGAGACAACAGGCCGGTGGGCACAGGCTTAGGTGCAGCTGCAACACACCCTCCAAAATACATTCAAATGTCAACTGTGAGCACTGCAGAAAAATATCGCGAAAGGGCAAACAATGCAGTTCTCCTGGTTGGGGCAATACCTGCTGCACCTAGGCAGCTCTCTGCACCGAGCATGCCACTGGCCTGCAGGGTCATGGTGGGTGGGAAGGACAGCACACGATCTACTATTGCAAATGCACAGGTACTCAGGGTGACCCCAATGACTGCTGTTTCTGAATGGCCATAAACCATCGGCCAAGAGGTTTTTCTGTTTTTTTCCTCTCTGTAAGGAAAGGTAATAAAGAAGGAAAAACAGCTGGGAATAGCATGTAACAAGCTGTAGCATCAAAAGTCCTGGTTTTTCTGTCTTGCTTCTCCTGACTTTTTAATGCATTCATTACACTTACGAGACTACAGCCTCATCTTCAACCTGCAGATCATACTGAGCAACCAGGATATACATCAGAATTACCAAGCTGTAGGTACCTAAAGATTAGTCTGTGCATCTCCTATTTATTCTGCTCCTACCTCCCAACAGAGTTATTCTGCTCTCTTCTCCCTGTGATTGCCTTTTCCAGGTTCATACTGCACTCATTTTTGACTCTTACATTGTGAATTAATTATCCGGTTATTCATGTCTGCAACCTAGTCTCAAATGTACAACTGCCTTTACAAATAAACTAAACATGCAAAAATAACCCCACTATGACTTCATTCTTGGGCCCAAGAGAATTTTAATAAAGACTTGGTTTCCCAACAAACTAAAAAATTTTCTTTCAAAATTAAGGCACAGACTAGAACTTGGCTTGGTGGCCATACAACCTCCTTGTTCTTTTTCCCCGGTAATAAAAGGGTTGCTGAACTACTCTGAAAGAGCTGCAAGTAAAAAAACATCAAGGTGAGAGAAATACTTTTTTGTGTCAGGAAACTTCTCAGTATATAACACAGATAACCTCACCATGCTTTTAAGACACTGAAGAGGGGCAGCAGTTTCCTATTGGAGGTACCAGCAAACATGAAGTCCCACATAAGAAATAGCTAAAGATGGGGTGCTACTGAACAGAGACTACACTATCCCTTACCTCCTTCGGAGGTTGGTAAAGGGCTTTCCAGAGTCCTGCTGTGAATCTGTCTCAGTGTTTTTTAAGGGCCCTTAAAAATGTCATTTGTCACAGAGTAAATCCTGGATGTCTGGTTACTTTCTGCAGGGAATGCTCTTTGCTGGGCTGCAGCTTGCCAGGGGTCAAATATGACAGAAATGAAGTGTTGTTAATAGTGATTGAAAAGGATTCCTACTGTTTGTGGCCGGTGCTGGTTATTAGAGAAGCCAAATTTGTGGGACAGAAAGCAGCAGGAGACAGTAAACTTTCCCTAAGACTTACTAAACTTTGAGTCACCTCTGCTACCAGTGCCATTCTGTCAGACCTATCTGGAGAAAACTGATATTATAATTACTAACCTCAGCGAGGGCCTAATGTGCAACCTGAGGCACTCCTCTGCCAGCCGTATAATTATGGATGGGCTGGGGAGGCCTGCCGGGCCTGCCTCTGCGCCCCATCCCTAAAATGCACGGGATTAGATTACGGCTCTATCCTGGCGGCCGAGGACAGGTAAGCGAGCAGCAAAGTCGCTGGCCTGCAATGAGAGAAAGTTATTATTGTCAAAACCGACTGCCAGCTATTAAAGGTTTGAATGTCACCTCAAAAGAGCTCCTTTTCTGACCCTTAAGTGGTGGCGTCTAAAGGGCTGTTTGAAGCAGGATTCACCCCTCTCTCAGGCAGCAAATACTGATGGCTGAGAACATTTTTGTTTTATTATTTCCTCCACCCCTTCCCCACCCTACTGTTTCTGCACCTGCTGGATTAAACTTTCACATAAAATCAGTTTTGGCTGGATATAATTTAACTTTATCCTCTACGGTCTCTTTTATACATTGTAAACACATTCCTTTAAACCCTAGGCACAGCTTATTATTAACAAGTTCAGTTCTGAGAATGTTTGTCCACCAAAAGGAGATAAACCACTGATTTTAAAAAGAGAAATGGGGCCTTATTCAGGTAGGCCATAACAAGGGAGGTGCACTAGAAAGCAGCAACATAAAAAATGAACATAGACCGAGGCCCCGATGCCGTAAACCCTATATACAGGCTATCTTAAAGCAAAAGGCGCTATATCCCTGCCTAAAATGAAGCGCGGACAGAAACGCTGTGCAGGATCAGGCCTGGAGGACCAGGCCCACAACAGATTGATCACCTTTGCAGGGTGCTGAGCAGGCTGCTGCCCTATTGATTTCTATAGCAATAGAGGGGGCTTAGCACCTCGGAGCATCAAATTTCCAAGCCTGGAAGAGACCTGGGCTCTGGAATGGATTAAAGTCACATGTGATGTATTTGGAAAGGCCTCAATTCAGTCTCAGCACTCAGTAACAGCAACCACCATTTATTCTGGTTACTACAATTCATTTGGACAGTGTTTACAATATCGTCCCCTTCTTCCATTATTAGACAAACAGCTTTGATAGGTAGCCTTTTATTTTTTACAGCATTTCAGAGTAGAATAAACGCACAGCCCAAGTTATTTATGGAGTGAGCTTTCTGTACGAGGTGCCTTTGCCAAGGAAGTGTGAATTCACACAGTGCACACGCTGTGTATGTTCAACCAGACAACAGTGACCCAGCAGTCAGCGAGGAAGGGGAGAAAGGAAAAACCATCCTTTACATGTCATGTCATTGGAAAATCCTCCCCATAAACTTCAGGGAACTATGTGCCAAATAGCATTTTACTGACTCTGAAAAGTGATCAGAATTGGCATATAGGGCTTTTCCTGTTGGGCAGGGTGGCAAGAGGAAAACCTGAGGTTTCATTTCCCCGTTTATGCTTATTGCTTAGGAAATGCCATGTCGGTTGTTTGGGACAATGGGGCTGGCACTTGGTGGCCACGAGTACTGCAGACAGTTACAGAAAAGCAGCCTCACTTGAAAGGTTTTTTCTAAAATGTTAGGAAGATTTTTTTATTTTTTTTTTTTTTAATTAAAGGAGTATCTTCAGAGGAAAGGAGAAAGAACAAGATAAACAGGTTTTATTTCACATGATTTTGACATCTGCTACTGCATAAAAACTTTTCTGCAAGCAGGCTAGCAGAGGACTCCATTCAAAACTAACTCATTGACAAATTCTGATTTCCTGTTATATCCAGCACTTACAGTGCAGGCTCTATCACTCTGTGTTTGTTTCATTTTTGATTCTTCATTCCACCAATAATGTGGGATTATGCATCAAAGCTGTGTACGCATCACCAAAGGAGTACTGGGTGATGGACTCAGAGGCTTATGGAACAGTTCATTAATTGCAGTAAGTTTAGCTGTAAGCATGTTTATAAACATTAACCTTAGACTTGCTGTATTTCTTGACTTCAATTAAAACACACAAAAATGACCATACAAGCAGCTCTTGCTGCCTCATCCACTAATTAGACTTCCAGTTGCAAATGCTGGGGCCATACCACAGCCAAAAAATCCACCCCAGCACACCCCTAGCTCCCTACATATCCAAATAATGAATTAACTCAGCACATCAATGAATCAAAGAGGCTAAACAGCTTGTCAGAAAAGAAACAAAAAAAAAAATCAAATAAATAGTTTCGACTGCACGCTAAGATGCATTTGCCTCTCGTAATGAATGCAGCTCAAGTGTTTACTGTATGTTCAAGACAGAAAAAGCTGATTCGATGTCAGAGAGGTGAAGGAAAAGCTCAAAGGCTGCTCTGTGACAGACACTGCAATGTATTACTGTCCTGCTCCGAGGACAGGTTTCTCAACCCGACCAGGAAGCTTTGAAAAACTTGCTTTCTTTTGGCTTTCATAACAACTTGCGCTCCTAAACCCAGATGAACCAAAAACTGTACTCCACATTATTAAAGAGCACCCCGTCTTCCAATTTCTTGCAAAGCACTTTTGGAAACCATCCCCTCCATCTAGACAAGATCAAAAACAATGTTGCTTGTCACTGTAAAGTTAAATAAGAATGCTAATTTCACATGTCATGTTACAGGAATGATTGATATAAATAAATCTGGGGTTGTTTGATAAGAAATATACAAACACGTCCCTTCTCTTTCAGAAAAGTTCATACAAGCCAAAGCCAAGCCTCTAATGTCTTTTATCAGATCATTCCTCATTTTGAATATTTTCCCATGACTTAGTGCATTTTTTAATAAAAAGATAAAGTCTTTTTATAGGATAGACTTCTCCTTGCACAGTTCATACTGGAGCAATCTCAGGTCTTCCTTCAAAATATTTGAAACCAGACTTGCTGCATTAACAAATATGAAATAAAGCAACAGCAAAAGATTAACTCATGTCAACTCTCAATGTCTCTGCTCTTAAATTATCCTCATTTATAGCACAGCAGCACCTAAAAGCCTTCCACACGACCCTTATGCTAGACTTTTTCTACAGAGCTGCATAGGAAGACGCTGTCTGGAAGACTTCAGACTCCAAAACTCTGTTCTTCCAGTGACCTGCACACTGAGATCCTGTGCCTCCAGCCCTGTGGAGAAGAGGCTCTTCCAGCTCAGAGATGAAGGAATCATTGTCTGTTTAGCTGGATATCAAAACTGCCTGGACTAGCAAGGCTTGATGCTAAGAAACATTTTGGTCAGGGCGTATCACCTGCTATTTCAGTCTATAATGCCATCCTCACCTCTAGATGGTGAGAGCAAGACTAACCTTCAAGCAGCTGCAATTATTGTGCTGTAAATCTCCCCACTGAACCAGGTACTGCCAAATTCAGAAGACAGAGAGACAAATCAGCACAGAGGACCCTCTCAAAACTCGTCACCCTCTGAGAGTCCAGATAATTTTCAAATTATTCCCTCAAACCTGAAAACCAGTACTACTTTTCCTTAATTATCTAACTTTGAACCTGACTCTCCTTGCAGCCGGCATGGTTAATAGCATGCTGTTCCCCATGCTTGTTCTTACACAAAATAGTAGCAGTACAAGACACGCAAAGGAGCATGCAGCAACTGATGAATGTATCTGCCCCAGGAGCCTAGTTTTACAGATTTCTCAACTGGCCATGACATTCCCAGCTGTGTGGGAGTCTGAAATCACAAAGACAAGGTGTGCTTTCTTAAAATAAACATCAACCTCAACTCTAGAGAAGACTCTTTGGTGTTATTCTCTGCACCTGCAGTTCACTACACGAATATTCCCTCCAGCGAGGGGGGTAACTCTCCCACAGGATAAAGCTACCTTGGCCAACTTCGTAACAGACCCGGCATAAAGAGGTTGTTAGGGGATGGGTCACGTACAGGAGGCATTGTGACCAAAATAAGAGCATGCACCAAGAATTTGCAAGTACTGTCTCCAGGGAGACAGTTACCGTCCTCATGCACAAGAAACCTAAAAACTATTTTGAGCTTCCTGCCAGCTTTCCTCCACCACATCCAGAGGCAATAGGCTAGGAGAGGATTCAGTTCAAAACCTGCCTTCTGCATCTCATTTGTGCACCTAACAGTTTTGTCCTCGTGACCTGGGCAGCTAAGTCTTCTGATCTGACGTGGAAGGGGAGGGACTTGTTTACCGAGGGAATTATCTCCTTATTTACTGAGATGAGTTGCCTCCATGCTGACTTTTTTTATTACTTTTAAATTACAAACAAGTACACCATAATTTGGCCAAGCTTGATATCTGCTTTTGCTAGCTCTCAAGATTTGCAAAAGCTCTTCAAGAAATGCAAGGGGACCACTTTGGTAAAGCAAAGTGTTCACACCTCAGCACACATAATTAGAATGCAAAAGGTTTAACTCTTCTTTAGGTTTTTCACCCTGTTCAAGCTTTCACTTCAGGTTTCTTAACATATGTATAGCTATAGGTTAGGTCTATGAAGCAGTGCATCCATCTTGCAACACACAAAGGTACAGTTGCTGCTGTGGCAATCCAGACCACTTTCTCAAGCAAAACATAGCCCAGTGCCACATGTCAGCTACAATCTGTAGCCTTTAAAAAAATCTCTCTGGGGAAGGGACTGCAATACAGTACACCTTCCTTCTTAACATACAAATCAGTTGTCTAAGCCCATTTTTCTGTGCATAGTTGCCATTCTCTGCTTTCTTCCCTAATGCAGGAAGATGCCATCCCCCTAAAACCTAGTATTCCTTTTCCCTAGTCCTAGAAGAGAATAATAGAAAGAAGTTAACTATTAACCCAACTGTCACACCTGAGGCAAAACATGCCGGTGGGATCCAGTAGGTATGCTGATTTACATGTGGCAGAGCGCTGGTTGTTTACCACCCCTTGCTGCGCTGAGGATTCTGAAGGACCATATTTTCCTTTAGTTTATTTTTTTCTGTGTGTCAATACACATGTGCTCATGGAAAAATTAATGTTGTAGCAACATTGTCCCTTCTGAATGTACAATCAGAAGCACAGTGCAAGAAACCCATGGAAATAACAGGATCCAATCCTTGGAGTATTTTCAAATCAATAGACCCTTTATTTATATTGTAGCTGCATTCCAATTTATCACTTACAAATATCCTCCGTAATAAATAAGGGAAGGAAATGGAAATATTACAATGAAATTGTAATAATTCAAACCTAGCTCTGCACATAATAAAGTTGCAGAGGGAATCTGTGCTTTTTTGGTTGCCACTAAGCATCAGCAACAACTGATGGTCTTAAGTTAACAAGCTAATATTTCATCCATGGATACCAGAGTGGTAATGGCTAAATATGCCAGTCGAGGGAATGAGCACATGTGCAGCTATTTGCCTGACACAACTTCTGCTGTCATGGCCTATTAAAACCAGTTTACATGTGCATGTCGAATTTGATGAATATGTATGTGACCTCTTTCATAGCTATCACTCATTGGACTGTAGCCCTCATGGCAGAAAAAAACAGCACCTCTCATTAAACACAGCTTGAGTTACAGGCATGTTATGTTAATATTCCTTCAGAACTTTAGGGAGTTTTCTTCTCCTTTTAATAAATCCTCAGAATAAAATAATTTTCAAGTAAAATTAAAAGAAAACTTTCCTATTTCTCTCCTCCTTCACTTTGTGAATATGTTTTGTAATTTTTCTTATCTAGTAGAAGAGACAGTACATGGGTTCACAGATAACATATTCAACTGACGGTGGACAAATGCGACTTCTCTTATGTAAGGTATTCAACAGAACTAGGTATTAAACAAATAAAAAAAACCCAAAACAAAACAAAACACAACACCCCCAAAACCCTATAAAACAAAAAAATCCATCCAAAACAGAATAGATTTTCTAGACAAAAATAGGACTGCCTGTCTTAAACATCATCCTTGACCCAAATCTAAACGGTACCATGTGTTAGAGTTTAAACACATTCCTTGTTACCTCCCAGTTATGACACTTTTTCTGCACCTAGATAGAAGGAGAACTGAAAGTATGAACTACATTGCTATAGAAAGCGCTTTTACCAAATTTCTTACAGAAATTGCAAAGCCTCAAGAGGCAGAGAAAAGCATCCAAGCTTTTGGTGTTTATGAGAATCCAAATGAACCTCTGAATCTTTGGAGGTTTCTTCATTGCTGTTTAAAAAGCATAAATTACAGAGTATAACCAAGGATGCAGCCAGATTGTGCAGTCCATATATGGCAAATATTTACTCACATGAGCATTTCCACTCCATCTGCTCTGCAGATAGAGTAAATATTTCACAAACTGGCACTTAATTTGGTAATACCGAACCAGAAAAGGCACATCCATGCAGGCATTGGTACTTTGTACCATCCACAAAGAAAGCCACAATCTTCTCCCAGTGATATGGGTTTGATAAACCAGCAATTGGAAGTAATAAATTTGCACCACTATACAACAAAACCAGGAATTAATGCACTGATTTTTGTTTACAGGGAACATTGCTGCAACCTAGACCACCACTGGCTCACTGTGCTGGGATAAACCAGACACAGAATGGTTCATTTGAATGAGTCCCACCTCAGCACCTGAACCAAGAGGCACACATGGCCGCAGAGTTCATTTCTCTTTCATTTGCAATGAGGAATAATTTCTTGTGACTTACTGGGCCCCTGATATCCAGACAGCTTGGGACTCTTGACTTAGCCACTAAATAAATGGCCAAAATCTGTTTGCTTGACTGCTAAAACCCAGCCCTCGACTGCTAAATGCCAAGTCTTGACCTCAGCAGAGGCATGTTATAAGTAAGGTGAGAAGAATTCAGCGACTAAAGCTAGCACTGAAATGACGCATTGGCATTACAGAATTTCTAGACTGAACTAGTGCATGAAAGAAAAAGATTTCCATCAGAACGTTTCACTTCAGGAAAAGAAAAAGAAAAAGGTGTACCATGGTAATGTCAACAATATTTTTAAATTTTCTAAAGTAAATCTTCACAAAGAAGGTCTAATGCCTATCTTATGCCACTAATGTAAAAATATTTATTTTGTCAATATCAAAACCTTTAATTAAAGTAAAAACATTTCACTTTGATTTTCAGGGTTTAAATTAACTTTGTTTTTTTATTCATTTTAATTGAATTGTATTAATAATTATTTTGTTTTATTTCACAATGTTTCAAGAAAAATGATTTTTTTCAATGTTCCCATAACACCTGCCATGGTTTCTTTTGCAATTTGCACTCTGGAATATATTTTTAAATTATTACTCTTCTTTTTAAGTCAGTCTGAAAACAAACTTTGAATTCTTAGAATTTCCGTTATCAACTTACGCATAAAACTATTTTCTGCAACCAGAAATTTCCCAAAAACAACAGATTTGAAAGAAAAGAAAAATAGAAGAAAATTTGCAAGAAAAATAAAGACAGGAAAAATCCAAGTCACTTCAATGCTCAAGTTAGATTAGATACTGAGACCTAATCTGGCCCACGAGGGACATTTATATTAGCTGAAATTCCTGCCCAAAAGCTTTGGAGGAAGAAAAGGAACCTAATCACCCTACTTACATTTAGCAAACTTGACAATGGAAAGAGCTAGAATTTCTCACAATTGTGGTACTGTTGTTAAAGCTTCGAGATACGGATACAACATTGTTAATAAAATTTGATTTTTTTTTTTCCTTGAAGTTGTTTGAGTTTTTTAAAGCAGATTTTTCCACAAGTAAAGAGCCAGCAGCTCTCTAGCAATACAGACACATTAATTTCCAGTTTCTTTTCATTAATGTAACAGAAATGTAGATGCTGAGAAAGGAATTACAAGTTTGAACAAACTCTTGCCACATAGATAAGACACATGCTAAGGAAGGGAAGCACAGCAGGCTCTGTTCTGCCATCTCATGAGGCACACAAATCCTGGTAGTGTTCATCTATCCTTCACTGCAGCAAACAGTGGCTGCTGGTGCTATAAAGCTGTGATAGCTCTATGGCTCCAAACCAGTTCTTCATTTTGTGACTGAATACAGCACGTTCATTCCCCTGCCACGGACAAGGCAGCTCCCACGCTAGGGACACCTACACACTGGCTAATTCCTGTGCATGGGTCAGAGCATACCTTCAGTACAGATGTCTGCCTTGCTCTCATTCCCTCCCGATCCCTGCTTTTGGCTGCCCTTGGCTAACAGGATCCAACCCAGTCAGCCTGACCCACGTGGCCTGAGGATTGAAGGGCATCTTCCTCCAGGCTGAGCATAAGGATGGTACAGATGAAGCCCAAATTTCCTGTGTTTTGTTTGGTTTGTTTTTCTTTTAAATAAAGAAAGTTGTGGTGTTCATACACCACATCTGGGCAGCACGCAGTTCCCACTGCATCCTTTCCATGACAGGCTTTTCTTACACATTTCTTCCTGGAATATCTGAATTGTCAGTCCCTGCGACATGAGCATGTTTTTTCTTCATCTACCTGACCTAAAAAAACACAGTAAAAACTAAAACCCAACAAAAAAATTCAGTATTGTCAAACCAGACATTTTACTCCATATAACCCCAAGGTTTTCAATTTTCTTGAGGTGTTGGGAAATACCCCTATTGCCCCAAGTGGCAGAGAACTTCAGACAAGGTTTGTGTGAAAGATCCTTCTTAAGCTGCCAGTCTTGAAATGCTGGCTTTCATGCACACTCAGTTTCTAAAGGGAAGCTATTAATAATGCAAAAGCTGAACTAGGCAGTTGGTTGTGCTTTACCACCGTACCAAGATAGCCTTTGTGCCAGCAGGTCCAAACAGCCCTTAAAACACTTCTCCATACACAATCCTACAATATTAATTTGCACATCCCTCTTTGGAGTGTGCCTGAGACAAGATTCCTCGTATGCTCCAAGTTCAATTAGTGAATGCAAAGCTAGGGATGCAGTTATGGTGTATGCAAAGTTAATTCATAAATTCCTTTTTTTTTTTTTTTTTTCTGCAGGTGCTAAGCAGGCAAAAATGACACACAAATTCTTCTAGAAATACAAATGCCAGGAATACAAGTGACATTGTGTAACAGCTAATGAAGAAAACCCACAACCTTGAACGATTCAAAGAAAGAACAAAAATAGAAATGACACAACTTATGGATTTGACAAGGAAAAATGCTGCCAGGACACCAGAAATAGATGACAAACTCAAAAAGTATCCACTCCAGCTCACCCCAGGAATTGATATACACAGAGAGCATTCCACAGTCTGCTTCGAAGGTTAGAAAATGTCCGTATCAAATTACAGGGCACTACACACTTTCCATATCAGCTCTTACTTAATTAAAGTAATATTGAAATAAAATGTTCCTGTCATATTCCCTTGTGGCCAAAGAGAAGTATGGAAGTATCTGTTCTCAGTCTCGGAAATCAGATACACATTTTCCTTTAAATAGACACTTTCTGGGTACATATCAAGATAATTTAAATAAAACTAAATTTAATTCAATAAAAATCTTATCATTCTCATGTGGAATAAAACAAAGAAGAGTTTAAAAGATCCTCAGGGTAATCTTCTGGTACCCACAGTTATAGCCAAACATGCAATCTCTGCTACTATCTCTTATTTACATATATATTAAACACGTATGCCATTAGAAGATAAGTACGTATTGATAGAGCCATGAAGTTTAGTGCTTCCTTTGAACACATACTTCTAAAGTACCTTACTTACAGTTTAATAGAAATTCTGGTTAATTTAGAGATTATGAATGAGATATATATTCCTAGGAGTTCCTGAGAAGTTGTCTTTGAAAAAAACAGAAACTTGCTAGAGATGCATATGGAAGAAAAAAAAAATTCAGCTTTACAAGTGGTAGAAAAAAATTGTCGGTTCAAAGCAGAAATGTACTCACTCACTCATTAGGAAATAGCTAATAAAGAATAAACCCCAAACTTCCAAATATTGTTATACTTTTACCACCTCAAGAAAAAATGAAAGAATCTTTCTCCAGCCTCAGCCTCTTCCCCATCATTTGATATGAAACATGAAAAATCATTGAACTGAATTTCATAAACCTGAGCTTTACACCGAAATTTGTATTAAATTAACACAGAAAGGAAAAGCAAAATTCTCATTTTAGAATTAAATATGGTCACTGAGCTAAGAGTTGGACTTGACAAACACAACTAAATTCACTGAAAAAGACAAAGTGAGATCTACTTGATACAAGAAAGCACCTTCAGAAAACAAAAAGCCTAAATATTCTTATAAAAAAATCTTTGAACAAAGACATTTGGAATCCAGAAAAACTTTCCTCTTAACCAAAGTACTTGCCAGCACCACCAAACGCGCTCTAAAAAAATTTATAAGACACCGTTGAGTGCATAGACACAAGCAATGAACTGCTACTTGAGAAACCAGCAGAAGGCCTGGGAGCCTGCCCACACTCCTGGGACAGTGACATCGCCTGGACCCCAGCACCTCTGTGTGGCCCTGCACCGCCCCCAGGATGCTCCAAGGTGGCCAGCACATGCTGTGCAGTGGCATTAGCCACCATGGCCCTCCAGCTGGCCCCATTGTGCCATGGGCCCCATCATGGCTGCACAGCCACATCTCAATGCCAGTGGCTCCCAGTGACTCATTCTTGATGAAAGCAAATTGCTACTTTCAGCCTCAAGAAACAGTGGCCAACTTGCCACGTTGAAGAACTTGGCATAACTGGCTCTGCCTTCTCCTTCATGCTAATTCAGAGCGCGTTCCCCAAACTGCACAAATAGTCTGCAGAATTGCTAGGCAACCCTTTGCGCACATTTTGCCAGCGTATATATTTGTGCTCTCTCTTTTTAATTTTATTTTCTTTTCATTGGGACAGGACTCTTCCCTTCTGCCCATGTTTCTCCCTGCACCACTTCAAATGAGATTAAGTTTAGGCAAAGAGGGGAGTCCGTGCTTGTGGCAGGACCATCGTGCATTAAGTGAGTTTATTTTGGTAGCACTGTGTTCTGTCTCTAGTCGCTGTCTTTTTACACATAATCAAAACATGAAGATTTATTATAGGGAGCAGTAAAAATATGGCTTGAAAAGAACAAAAATAAAACCACAAACTTGCTTTACAGCTGTGGCCTTAGGAATGCAACTGGATTCAGTCTGCAACGGGGAGTGGCAATGCTGTCAGGTTTCAAATGCGAGTTATCTGCTCAGGCTCTCAGAAGCAAGCTCTCTGACTCCCAGCATAGCCCTTAGAAAAAGAAGAGACTTACAGGATCTTTCACAGCAACATGATACACAGGCCACGGCATCTACAGGTCAGTCCCTAGCAATAGGTCAGCCCCAAGCAACAGGTGAGCAGTCATCATCTCTGTGTTGCCAGTTTTTTCATTATAATACTCAAGGCTCCATGTGTATTTGAAAATCCAACACGTAGAATCAAGAAACTGTAGCAGAAAACCCCCAAAACCCCTAAGGTTCCATTTTTGTTTCTTTATTTTAAATATATTTATAGCCCTAATGGTTGTTGGAAAAAACTACATCTTGTAAAAGGAGAGCCTCCAGTCAGATCACACATGAAAAGACAACCGAGGAAAAAAAGAAGCTATGTGAATCATTCTTGTAAACTAACAAATGAATGCCTTCAAAGCCCGTCTCATGATGTTCTGAACAACTGAAACTGGGCAGCATGACTGGGGCCCATCATCACTGCACCTGGTATCACAGACAATAAATCACCCTCTAACTCTGAGACTATGGCTCCTTTTTTTTTTTTTTTTTTTGGATAGCTACAAATGTGATATTCAAAGGTCTGAAAAATACTTTTCAAAACCAACTCAGTCAAAGACAACTAGCTGTCTGTCAACCACAAGGATCTGGAAAAATATTTTCCCAAACAGTAACCTGGTCTGTGACAAGCCCTTCAGGCTGACAGTGAGGCCATTCTCTGCATTCAAGCCTCAGTGACAACACACAACCCAGGGATGCACCCCTCATCTCCTCCCCTATCCTGGCATACCTGAGCTCCTTGCTGATCCAAATAAGTCACCTGGAGACCATCTGAGCCCAACCTGGAAATTTCAGTAAGCTGATCTTTAAGACGAGTTGAGCACATGTGCTCTTCAGTGGTCAGCAAATGAACTGTACATCTATATTACACAGCGGGAATCGCTGCAACTCTCTTGTCACCTCACAGTTAATCAACATAAGCTGCACATCTAATTAATTTATCTTCAACTTCTAGCAACAGGAAGATCTGAATGAAGCTTGCTTTGACTTTCAGCACATAGTCAGTAATATGCACTGGGCTGCTGGAGTGCTCCAGCTTGGACAGTTTTTCTAGATGAGTCTCTCCTTATTAGTTTGTTAGTTTTTAAACAGCAGCGATGAAAAATCAGAAAGAGAAAGGAGCTGACACTCCTAAACACATCCTGCGTACAATTATCTGTCCATTTAGAAGGAGGCAGGTTTTCTCACTGACAGCAATTTAGACATTTGTGGATCTTGAATAAAAGAGAACAAAAGTTATTATTAAACTGTTAAATTTTTTTAATGGCAACTGAAAACAACTTCCAGAACGTAGCTTATTATCTCTGTATATTGTAGTAATCCATTCATATAATGCATACCTACAAAGCAAATATAGGAGATGACCTGGGTAAAGCAGGGATGCAACAGTCTTGGTCAGCATTACACAATAAATCAGGTTTTATCTCCTTTTTCCTTGTCTTGTGCTTTGCAACTGTGCCAAAACATTACACCCTAAAAAAAATTTCCATTAAGATAGAAGTTGAAACCAAAAGGAAGCAAGCTTCAGGGGTATTTGGAGCTTTTATTCACAGATGTGACAGCCTTATGTTTCAGTGCATTTGTTCCCTTTGATAGAATATATGTGCTCAAAGAGGCAGTTTTCAGATGCATACAACATACATTTCCACTTTTTAATAACTTTTTCAGAACTTTCAGAAAATGTTGCTCTGGCTTTTTATGGATTCTTCCCAAAGAAGATAGTAAAACATTCATTAATTTGGCACAGGGTATTCCAAGTGTCTATGCGTTCTGCTCGACATCTGTAATACCAACACCATCTTTCCTGTCTTTAAACTCTGGAGGGAGACATAGGCTCCACAAAACACAGGAGAAAATCCTGACTGGTTTGGATTATAGGCTTCAGTCCTAATTTGCTTCTTTGATTTGTCATGGCCAGCACAAATATAAGCAACTCATTAAATACACTGTCCTTCCACATCTAGATAGCACTGCTGACTTCCTTCAAGAGTTATTTAAACTTGAAGAGAATTTATTTGAACATTGTTTACCACTGGCCTTTCTCCTTCACTCTCAGACGGGTCTTTTGGTGCAGCCTTGAAACAGGAAAGGAAGCAGTGCCTGTTTCCTCTGGGCACATGTGCAGAGAGAGATGGCTGAAGGCTCCACATTGTGAGTGAAGGTGCATCCGCTATTTTACTCACTGACCTTTCCACAGGATGGCTGGGCTGTTCAGTGTAACAGCATGAAAAAAAAAAAAATAGTCATTTCCCTCTCTCCTTCACCAGACACACTGCAGCAGTGGCCTCAGTGCAGTCCCACGCTTCCCAAAACCTACAACTGACATAGGCTATACAAGAAATTGCAAGGATCTCTCTCACCTTGTGGAAAGGTCCCAGAACAAGTTGAAGGGGTAAGAAATCCTTTTTTTAAAAAAACATGGAGGCCTAGGGTTTGTACACAGTGATAACATATTATTGCCTACTTTTTTATGTAAGGAGCTAACATCCATGGAAGACCCAATACATCTCTGGTAACTGTATATCCCCATTTTTACAGAGAATGAAGGGGGGTGCAAGCAAGGCCCTGGGCATCCAGCCCAAAGGATGTACAAGCAAATACATCACCAGTTTTATGTTCCACTTGAGACTGTTGAATTGCCCTAACTACAGGACTAACAATGAGAACTGCCTTCTCAGATATTTGTTTTTGTTAATAATAAAAAGACAGCATTGACCTAAAGAATAAGCTAATACTCATAATGAATTTCCACTGAGCTCCACCATTGCTGGAGCAAAGAATTTGTAAACATGAACATAAGGCACGTCTGGAGACGGCATAGTCCACCACACCGGCTCAAAGCAGGATCAGCTACAGCACGTTGCTCAGGACCATGTACAGTCAGGTTTTGAAAAAGCTCCAAGGACAGAGATGCTACCACTTTTTTTTTTTTTTGGGAGGGCAGGGTGGGAAGAATAAAAGAAAAGAAGAAAAGCTTTTCCTAACATTTAAACACAATCTTCTGTGTTTCAATTTGTGCCCATTGCCTCTCATCCCATCACCAGGCACCACTGAAAAGAGCCTGGCTCTCGTTTCTTTACCACCTTCCATCAGGTATTGATGCACATAAGTAAGATCTTCCCTGAGCCTTCTCTTGGTTGAACAGTCCCACGTCTTTCAGCCTCTCCTCCTACAAGATATGCTCCAGTCCCCTCAATCATCTCTGTGGTCCTTCTCTAGACTCGGTCCAGTATATCGATGTTTTCCTCACACAGGGGACCCCCAAACTAGTCTACTATTTTGAAAAGATACTCAGTTGATGCCCTATTGCCCCTAAAGGCAAGCTTTGAGCTTTTTGGAATACACAAATGTTAAACATTGTTTAAAGGCAGAATAAACAGAAGAGAAGATGTTTCTGGAGAAGCAGAAATTCACTGGCACTTGCTAAAGTGTCTCCTTGTTCTTCCAATCCACTCCTGAAATACAAGGTTATTTTTGGCCAGTTTTATTAATTTCAATCACTCTTTGCTCTTTGTTTATTCTTGGTGGCTTTTTTTAAATAATAAGGTTGGACTTCCTTCCTTTTACCCTCCAAGTGTGTTGTCCTGGAGGTTGTTATTGCTGTGGAAGAGTGGGTTTTTAATTTAAATGTACATTTCTGCCACCATATGTTGGTGTAGTGGCTTTTCCCTCACTCAGCTGCTGCAGAACCATGCAGTCATTAAAAAACCAACTTTGAAAGGAATAATGAATCTTGGCTTTATTATTGAATAAATCTTGGCTATTTTGGCAGTGTTGTTTTGAACTAATTTTTCTCTTTAATGCTTATGTTTCTTGAGTATATTTAGCTTTTTTTCATTAAATCTTATTTGAACTGGAAGCATTTGTGATGAAACTTAAGAGGTGAGCTTGTGGAGTTCACATGCACTAGCTTTAGCTTTCTCTATCCATGATATATGCTATGAAAAATCACAAACTCTCCACTATAACCTCAAAATATTCTGTGCTTAAGTACCTTGCTTGATGAAATCTTAGCCACTGTCTTAATTAAAAAAAATTTGTAACATAAATGGAGCTCTTCTCCCACAAGACAAATAAAGAAATACCCAAATTAGCATTTTCTGCTTTCTACTCTCTATATTTCTTTTTACATCTAGTTTGAATATTTTTTGCAACAGATTTGCAGATAATTTTCCAGTCTAATAATGAGAGATTCCATTTCTAGAGTTTAAGCTTAATGCAAGGGAAAAAAGGATTTAATGCAAACTGTGTCTGAAGTATTCTGCTATCATGAGAGCTGACTCCATTTTATTTTAGTATCTTTGAAGGACTATAGTGCAGAGTTCTAGGTTCCTCACAATGCCAGTTGTGTTACGTTTCCCCCACTCATCAGTGGTTCTACTGAGTAGCTAAATGATAGAATCCAAAATATTCATGAGATCATTAAAATAAAACACATTACCTTTTCCCTCCTAAGACGACCAGTTTTCTATGAAACACAAGCCTGCTGCTTTAATGCCACTTCCCCAGCCACGATGTTCAATTCCAGTTTTCCTATGACTCATCATTCGATTGTCTTTCCCCCCCAGCCTTTTCCAATTTCTTCACTCAGAGTTATTAATACCGAACACTCACATCATCAGGACTAGAATGTTTTAGCATTAAACACCAGAGAGTTGGCTGATTTTCAACTAAAGATTAATGCTTTGGTTTCGGTAAAGCAGCACAGTATCATGTTGTCCAGTCATCCCTTGCAGAATTTTTTACATTCTCACCACCAGGAAATGGGACAACTGGAAGGCTTGTCATGAGCTTGCTCAACTGTTTTGAGTGTTGAGATCAGGAGCCTCTATCAGAAGCACAATCTGAGCAAAATTTAACAATTATTGTTGCTTTTCACACCACTATATCCAAAATAGCAAATTAATACCCTCCTCCTATCTTGTTTGTTATTCACCAGGACTGATCCCAGCCTAGGATCTCCCTTTGCATACCTACTCAGGGACCAAATACCTAATCATATGATCCTCAGAAACAACAAATTCAGAGTTCATCTTACTTGGTAATCTCTGCCTTGCTGAGCACACAGTACACATTTCAACCTAATAAAAGGTCAGGTCATATAGCCAGAAACAAAACTGACAGAAATTATTCCGTCTTTGTAATTGGTACTTGGAAGTCACTGTGAATAATCATTCACCTGAGACTTTGCTGAAAAAAATCTGATAGTTAATGTGATCTGTGGCTAAATAAGCATATGAATAGCAAGAAGGTATGGAGGCAAGCAAAGCAACTGCATCCTTAATTATGGTGGAGGGCCTACTGTACAGGTACACTTGGTGCTTATACTTTGGAAGGATGTTGAAAAATGAGAGAGAATTAGTCACATGAATGAATAAAAAAATGGAAAATATGCCTTGAAGTGAGAGACTCCTGGTGCTCAATCTATTAGCTTAATGAAGAAAAGGTTAAAGGATAATTTATTAGTCTATAAGTGTCTATTATCAAAGGGAATGAAAATTGATAATTGATGACTCTTCAATCCAGCTGACAAAGGCTTAACAAGATTCAAAGGCTTGAAGTTCAAATTAGACAAATTAAGGTCCAGAACATAGGGCATTTCTTTTTTTTTTTTTTTTTCTTTCTTTACAGGGAAGACAACCGATTAAAGGTTGCAATAGATGCTCCATCACCAGAAACTTTTAAATCAAAGTCATGTCAACAAAGTTGTAAAAGGTGTCTGATAGTAAGTCACAACTGTTGGACTTCAAGAAAGCTTTTGGGGAAGTTGCTTGAGTGATGTTACACAGGTCATTAGCTCATAAAGGTCCCTTCTATTTGTAAAACCCTAGTAATTGTTCTACTGCACCAGAGGTACGTAGACCACATTTTTTCTTCCCTGAACATACAATCCTGCATCAGAGTGCAATAAATGTTTCAAGACCTCTTTCACCACCAGCCAAAAGAATAGAGGAGGAACAAAGGCAAGGAGCTGTATTTCCCAAAATGGCAAAATGCGAGTGAAAGAGTATGATACAAATCACTGCAGTGGCTAAATATTTTTACTGAGTAGTTACAAAGCAGGATAAATTAGAAGGTAAAGTTTAGGCTCTTCTTTAGAATAAGTAGCTGGTAAAACCCTTCTGACATTAGATTATACTGTCTGCTTCGGCTTAAGAGTTAAATACTCATTACACTTCCCTACAGCCTACCTTTCTAAGGGAAACACATTCTCTGTGCACTGCAGTCTTCGACAATGGGATTAAGTATTACTGGCAGACAATACCACTTAAAACGTTAGCTGCATCAGCCTCTATGATGAATGAAAGAGCTATTAGTGTGCAGTGCCTCTTTTAACAGGAGGACAAAAAAAAAGAAGCCCTTATGATCCTCAATAGGGAAAAAATACCTAGAAGGCAATACACCTCATCTAGATAGAAAATGTACATGAAAAATGGTTACAACAAGATTATTTACATTCTTTAGTCATTAGGGATAAAGAGGATGCTTACTGACCCATCTTCCTAAACAACAAATTGAAAATCCTCTGTGATAAAATCACTCTGCATTGTGATTCCCAGTTCTGTCAGATACTCCAGAAAAATAGCATTCACTTAGCATATCTATCCACTCAGTGACTGATTTGTGGTCTTTGCAATTTAGATACTCAGCCTCTCTTTCAACTCCACAGGTCTATTACATTTGCTACAAATTGTATTAAGTGAGCATGTGCTCAGGGGAGAGCAGAACTGCAGCCTGGAGAGCTGAGTAGTCTAGGGAGATCGTGTTTCTCTACCCAAATACTTACAACAAAGGCTAGCTGAGTTTAACTTAGAGTTACTCAGCCTGGGATTTGCTGCTGTTGAGTTTCATTGCTGCTGGTGTAAGAGGCTCTGAAGTCAAGCTGGCCTCGTTTACTCAATGTTACAGGGTGCAGGAAAGGTGGAGAGGTTACTCCATTGACTCAGGCTGTGAATTGTAGAGCACATACATGTCTCAGGTTCACAGAGTGCTATTCTGCCAAAGCACTTCAGGAAAGGAGACCAAATTACAATAGAAATAACAAAATTCCTCTAATTTGATAGAGAGGGATAAAAAGCAGGGAGGATCTCCGTACCCACACAGGGGCAACTTCAGAACTTCACTGGGCACAAGACTGAGCCTATCTTACACTGTTTACCCTAAATGCCACAGAAAACACATCCTATGTAATATACCACATTCTGAAAATTCCTGCCCCTCATTTTCCCTTTTACAGCACAAACGTGCCCCTTGTTTCTCAGAGTAAACACCTTAGAAAGACAAAGCCATGAATCAGATCTGTACAAGCAGGAAGTACAGTTCTGTCCAATGCTTGTGTTATTATGTCATCCTATCCAGCAACAACCTAATTGTAGATAATGTGAAGCAGATCAACTTCTGTAATCTTCTCTAAGGAAGAAAAAAAGAACAAAAGCAAGAAGTTACTATGCTCTGAATCTATCCTGAAGAATTTAGGAAGCTGTAACATAGAAGAACAAAATCAGCCTATGAGCTGCCAACATTTATACAGACTCTGAGGTCACTTACGATATGTGATGGTTAAAGCACATGTGCTACCAGATACCAGCTGACCAACCAATGGGAATGAATACTGCAAAAAATATCAACGCGAAGGAGGGGGAAGAAGAAGGTCATTAGTGCAAGATGCTTGAAACATCAAGATGCAATGAGCAGGACAGAGCTGCTGATGAGAACACTCATGGGATGCAGTATGAAGATCTCTGGACTGAGAGAAGTGTCGTGGTCAGGGAAGGATAATAAAAAGACTGGAACATACACCATCTGGTATAACAGAAGGGAGGATGGGAAACATCAACAGGGAGTTATATTTGCTAGGGAAAGCCAGACGGTGAAAGCATTGATTAAGATTTTGTTGATTAGGTAGCACTCTTTGATTTATGTGCTGGTGAAGGAGGAGCATTTACTGTGCAAAGGCTGCGCCGCCCAGGCAGCTGAAGTGGGATCGGACCTGGCGGGCATTAGCAGTTCCCTGTGGAGCTGAAAGGAAGGGTCACAGGGAAGCTGGGTCTCACTTGCGGATTCAGGATGTGATGCATTCCACTCCATGAGGATTTGTGACATCGATGTGATTCACCTCTTCCTGAAGCAGGGAAGGGGCACCTAGAGGGAGATCAAGGCACTGGGGGCAGAGACCTGCAACAAGAGAAGTAATATGGAAAACAACTGGTTGAGCAAAATTTATATAAATTTCTATCTCCATATATGTTTTTATACATATCCTCACATGCATACATATATATATATGTGTATATATTCGTATCCATCCAGGGTCAAAACAAAAACAATGTAAAGCTGTCGAGCTACATTGACACCTAATGACACAGATTTCCTTTGCTCAGAGACCCGGGCTGTTCATGGGGTAGAATGGGTTAGAAATGGAAGCGGGGATATAGACCAATGGCTCAGATTACAGTCAATCCCAGCTTCAAAAGTCCTCAATGACAAAGCATAGCAGGGGCAGTGCAAAGGGTATGCAATAATATATCTAATCGGATAAATTTAGTACCCACCTCATGGAAAGGTGGCACCTTATGTGGATAGGAAGCCAAGAAACAAGACAAGGATTTAAGGGCTAGCACAGCACAGTATTACTGGTATCAATCAATCAGTGGAAAAGATGGGAACAACACGACACAGCAGCAATGCACAGCCAGTGAATCAGCAGAGGGAAAAGGGCAGTAGATGACCAGCACCAGAGAAAAAAATTCAGGTTTCCTGGAGTAAGTCGCTGAGAATGTTTTTGTGACACTGACTTGAGAGGGATGAGCAGTACAGCCAGATTTGCAAAACCTCAGTGGCACAGCACTGCTCATTTCCCTCACTCTGAAACTGTGGAAAAAAACCTGGAGCATCTGAATGCCAGCAAACCCTGGAGAGAACGCAAACAAGCATTTACGTGTTGTTTAAGTGAAAACAAAACAAAACAAAACAATTTTCACGCTAAGCTCAGAGGGATTTTTCTCCCCCCCTCAAGACATAGGACGTGTTTTATACTACACCAGAAATGCCATTTAAGGAAAAGCCTGTTTTCCTGCAGGTAAAGTGTCAAAAAGTGAAAAATGTCAGATTCGTGTAGATTTATCCATCAATAAACACACACACATTCCTTCACAGCTTGCAAATCTCATCAGCAAATGTTGACCAACCTCCAGTTACTCCAGATAAGCTGCACACAGGTTAAGTCAGACACAGGTAGGTTAAACAGAGTGCAAGAGGGAGGCAGATCCACTCATGCAGCAGCATGGACAGGTATAAATTCACTTCCCATTCCCTTTGAACTATCTGAATGGGAACAGCCCTAAACATTACAAGTATTACATTTCACTGTTCAATAAAGTTGTGTTGAATAGAATTATCACCTTGAAATTACAGGGTAAAACTCCCTATACAAAAACAGATTAAAGACAAATTAGACTGTGGGCCAGGTCACTATGATTGTTAATTAGTGATAATGGAAATACAATTAGCATAATGAGTTCCAATTACTGTATATGGAGAAATATGAGCATACTGCTTTCATAAATCTTGGTTCCAGAAAAAATAAAATGCATCTGGTTTAACAAAGCATGCCCTTCTCCTTTGCAAAAAAAGCTTCCTGGTAAATATCTTTTTCATGAAGCTAAACCTTTCTTTTGATGGGTTGTGATTTGGGAAAAAAAAAAAAAAAAAAAAAAAAAAAAAAAGCGACTGAATGGATTTACCCTGTCTGATAGCTGAACAGTTTTGTATTAGCTTGGCTTCTGTTTTAAGCTTCCTAGAAAATCTTACCATCTGTTTCTTCAATCCTGGGTTAAACAACAAAAGACAAAATCATAGACCATTACATCAAATGGACTTATTGTCTTTGAAATATCTAGGGTTTTCCCCCCTTCTCTTTTTCTCCTTCTGATAAGCTGTGAAATTGGAAAGCCAATTACATTCAGACATTTACACAATTTGGAATGGCTTTTCAGAACATCATGCAAAAAAAACCAAGTTGATGAAAGACAACAGCTTTACAAACAGCAGCAGAAACATGTCCAACAGTTACTTCATGAAGAATTCTTCTATTTATTTCCACAGCAGTTTGACAGCTTTTCTAGAGTAGGTACAATCAGGTTGAATTTAGTGTCTCACTCATTGGTTAAGTTAAAAAAGTGGAGATGAAAATTATGAACTTCCAGATGCTACAGATTGGAGCACTAATGGAAATCAAGTCTTAGTAAAAGCCCTGCAGACTTGCAAGCTTGACTCCATAGAAACAAGCTGGTGTTAACTATACTGTTAGTCGATTATGAAGCTGCTCTCTGTGTGTCAGAGTGGATTCTGGGCTAATATGGGTGAGGATTCAAGAACAGGAAAAAGTCTGGCCACATGTGTGGATTAGATGTTAGTGACATGTCCTCTCCCTTGGAACAGATCCTCCAGTCTTATTAGAGGGGAAGAAAGCAAAAAGCTGTGTGAGACCCAGAAGTCATAGATAGGTAAAGTGGATGGGAGATGAATTGCCCAGCAGGTCACTCTGAACCTCTCATATCTCTGAATATCTTATTGGGGAGCATTCATTAAGGAAAACTATAAAAACATGACAATGGGAATGGAGAGTGGAAGGAAAAAGGGGACTGCTTAACCACAACAGGTCTCCCTTACAACTGCTAAGCTGCAGACAGAGCAGACTGCTTACATTTTCGTTATGTTGACAATGTGATAACTACCCATAGTTGTGGACAAACTCTCTTCTCCCCACAACAGCCATGATACTTTGCAGCTATAGTGCAGAACCAGAACCAACTCAAAACTTATCCATATTGACAGTCTCACGTGAAAGCACCCCAGTATCATAGAACTTCAGTGTAGTCTCAATCCCTTACAGGTTAATGAAGCACGTATACTGGCACAGCACACAAGGATGAAGAGAGTAAGTAGGTAAGGAGCTGCCCTGGCCATGTACTGGGACTGCCTGAGCTCTGCAGAGCATGAAGTCATCCTGGTGATGGGATCGCTACCTGATGGGAACCTATCTGCCTCACAGATTGAGTACGCTCTGTACAGACAGCTCAAAGGAATAGTCAACTTTTCAGATTTTAGCCCTCTAAAAACAAAACCCAAACACTTCAGAATGCAATGCAGCCTGGCCCTGAACTTCCCAAGGATACTGATGGCTTATACCAATGTCATCACCATAGCAGTTCTGTGCTTCCAGGTTGCTATTTTAAAGACCTAGGAAAGTATATGGAGCAAGTGAGTTAAAAGAACAGGCTGACAGCTAAGGGAAGTGGTCTATGGAAGAAATAATGAGTGAACACATCACTACAGATTGTATCTTGACACATATGCACAAGAAGGCTGAAATCATGGTGTACAGGCAATCATGATTCTCACATTACCTCACTTTGCAACTTTAGCAAAGGTCTTTAAGGGTTGTTGCGTGTTTGGTTATATTCATCTGTGAAATAAAGATATCTCAAACAAGATCATTCCGATAGGCACAATATCTAAGCACAATAAGAGGCACTCTCAGTGATAACAAAGCTTACAAGATAAGCGGATGAGTCAGACTGCGGGAGAAAGAGAGAGGGAGACAGAGGCACCACCGAGACAAAAAAATACCTTTCCTCTGAGCACACACAGGTGCTGGTACATTACCTGACCATGAGCCTTCCCCACTGACATGCAACACGAGTAAAGCAATAAAAAAAGCTTTATTGGGAGTACGTAAACGCAATCTTGCTGATTAGAGAAGACACTATTCTGCACCTTTTCCTGATAGCGGGTAACCCTCTGGTAGAAGGGAAGGGTTCAGAAGGACAACTGACCCTGTGCCAGTTGGAGCTGTCAGGCAGCAGAGCCCACTCATGCCCGTGTAAACCCAATGCATCCCCACGTTATTTTGAATTTACGGCATCATCCCTCAGAGTGCAGGCAAGTATTTCCGCAAATGAATGATCTCAATCAGAAAACCAGTCCTGTGGCAAGGGATACATATGGCCATCACTCCCAAGAACAGCTGTCAAGCACTAGCCCTACCCACTTCCCACTGTGTAACGTCCGTGGTTGCTCAGTCAAGCGAATGACCTTATAAACCCACACAGGTCCAATCTGAAATGAAAATTATTAGAAAAAAAACTTGTTTTCCTTAAGACTTCGCAGTCTAACAGGGAGTAATAATACACTTAGATGGCAAGTGAGTCTAAACTGCTTTTGTTACAGTTCTTTTGAGTATAAAATCTCTCTACATGGAAATAAAAAAGCTCGTTGGAAAGATGAGTGCTAGACCCCCACCCTCCCTATCCAAAGCATGCTGTTCAATTTAGCATGTGCTTCACTGAATAAATAACACTCCCAGCCATGATGCTCTCCCTCCAATATGCTTAGGTATTGATAGATTGCATCGCTTTATAGTAAGCTTGTCTGGAACTTGTGACATTTGCCCAGTGATTTGGTAAATGAACTTGGAATATTTGACCCATGCAGCTGAGATTACATCTTATTTAGACTGAATGGACAAGATCTTTGTTGTACCCAAAAAACCTGACAGATACAGCTAACCTTTTCAGCCAGCTCCTCTGGGTATTTAGCTACGAGGAAAGCGACACACCATGATTACTGAATCTCAAATCTCTTCCACATATACACGTATTACTATGTATGTGAGAATCTGTGACAGCGGCAAGCTGGCAACTGAAGGACCTTCATCCAGACTGCTTTCTGATTTATGTAGACCTGCCACAGAGTGACTGATACAAGTGAAATAAATCTGTTTAAGACTTAAAAGACATGAAACTTTACAGACATTCAAAGTAAGTCAGATTCAGCTATTTCATATTCTATCTTTTCCTGTGCTGTATCTCTAAAATGAGATTAGCTAATGTGGTCGGGGCCAGCGGGAGGAATAAATGGATGCAGGGTTTGGACACAGTCTCCTAAGAGGGGTCTCTTACCCCAACCTCTGATTCACAGAATCACAGAATGTTAGAGATTGGAAGGGACCTCGAAAGATCATCTAGTCCAATCCCCCTGCCGGAGCAGGACACCTAGATCAGATCACACAAGAACGCATCCAGGCGGGCTTTGAATGTCTCCAGAGAAGGAGATTCTCTGCTCCAGCAATACATTTTCACTACGCTTTGATCTTGGATGACATTTTTAAGTCAGTAACATTCTCCAAGACAATGCAAGAAATACCTCTTAGCAACTGTACTTCTTTGGGCTTTTGAGATTCGTTTCTATATCTCAACAGAGCAATCATGATGTTATTTCTCAAGCTTAAATGAAAGCCGAGATATTGATGACTTGCCTCCTCTTATCAACTACCTGAATGCAGAGAGTTTGCTGGAAAAATGTTTAAAATATAGTCACTAAAAATTTGAGGGATCTCCTACACTCATAGGGGGTGCCCAGTCAGTATCAGTGAGACAGCTGCAGAAAAAATCTGGATCAAGTCTTCAGGACTTCCACAGTTTTCCAGTAACCTTAATTATTTTCTCTCTCACACAAATACACATGCATTATCCTCCCAAACCTACCACAACCCAAGCAAAAAATCAGAAACAACCCATGTTATGTGGCTCAGAGTACTAAAAGACAGCTTTTGCTTTCTTCCATCAAGACGTTTGTGGTACCTAGTCTTTTCTAGTAAGGATTATAGTTAAGGGCTCTGAATTAGTAATTCCTCTTCCACACTTAACTATTCTACAAGAAAGCTAACATCTCTTTGATTTTTGAGCTGGCAGTACCAATCCCTCCCAGGCCACACTACGCACAAGGGCTGGTGGAGGTGAAGAGGCAGGTAGAAGAGCAGCGTGACAGCAGGCTACAGCAGCACAACTGTCAGCTACCAAGTGTCAAGGTTTCTATCACATCATTAGCTTGGTTATAGTGATCATCAGCAATATCTTCCATTTGTAATAATCCATCTGGGCTATAAATGGTCCATAATGTGGTTGAATTAGCACCACTTTCAGAAGCCTACTTCCCAGGTTTAGTACATTATATCTCAACATTAATGCTGCCTTCTGACTTGGTGGAGATTTTGCATTCAACAGATCTTGTTGGTACCATGAACGAATAGAGTGCTATAGGCATTAGTTACCATTCCCAATAAGTTGGTTGGTGTATTAAAATATCACAACTGAAGTCCAAGTGGACTTATACATCCTGTAGCTACATGGAAGATTATGTCAAAGGAAAAGGTAGTCTCATATTTTGCTAGTTTAACTTACTTTGTGCTTGTTCCCCATGAATTAGAAATCCCCTGAATGGAAGAATATCTCCCAAAATGAAGTAGGGGGTACGATTTGTTCATCTTCCTATTCTTTCAAATGCTATTTCTTGTAAAAACCTCAAAAACGCTCCACATAGGCTCATTCAACATTTTTTTTTGAGACTGGTATAAAGCTACATATTTGTATATCTCTGTGCATACTCGATACCCTCGGCTATTAAGTTCCCTTATGAAATATCAGCCAACAAAAAGGACAGGAGAGAAGATATTATTGACAGTCAGTGTCCTTGAATGCAGCACCACAAAACTGCCCACAGGTATTACAAGGATGCTGGCACAAAAAATTTCACATATGCAAAGTAATCTCTTATGAAGTTTCAGCTATGAAATAAAGCTTCCCCTTCTCCTATTTCTCCACCCTTTTAAAGCTTTGTTCTCCTCTTCTTTCCTCAGAAGGGGACAGAAACCAAGGGGTAGATCAGCTGCAGTGGCAAGAGCAACAACATACCTACTTTCTACCCAGAGCAAGTTCCCCTTGGGGTGAGGCCAGCACTGCTTTCCATAGGGAAACATAATTCTCCCCTCCAAGTGTCAGAATCTTACCCCATAACTCCTAGGTTTGGCTGCAGCCTTTTTTTTTTTCTTTTTCTTTTTAACAATAGAGCATATTTTTTACATCCCAAGTATTGTTTATGTCTGTGGAACAGCCTCTTTATGTTTTGTTTTTCTGATGCTGTGGATCAAACATCGTAATGAAAGAAGCCATCCATGAGGTGCACTGCACCAGAGATAGATTATGTAAATATTTCTAATGATCTACCAAGCAAATAACAAATTTAAGAGAAATATAATTCTCTTTAAACCCTGCACATTGTAAATGTTTGCTTTTAATCCTTTACATAACCTTATTAAAAATTTCAAGATGGATACATTCTCCCACTGAATCTGACAAACATCTGGTTTACAACAGAGTCATGCGATGAAATTCCATCCAGAATCATATTTGCTCTTCACTATGCTTTCTGCCACTATCATTCATAACACAGAACTTCTGTGTTTTGTCTGGGATATAAGACAGTACAACAATATGTTTTTATTAGGAATAATGCACAGTTCTCTCCCTTATAGAATTTAAATCTGCTATCTATGGGCAGGTATAGTCAAATATATTGATAGCCTCCCTTGCGGATTCTGCTGACACTTGGGTTTAATTGTGGTGAACTTTGAATTCCTATCTTAAGGTCAGTTATTAACTATTGATGGATTCTCCTTTTCTCCATTTAATGCTAAAGTATTCATACTAACCAAGACAGATGTGAACGGTGAAGAAATTTTTCAAAGCCATCGCTATGCAAGATACCCTTATACTCTTCCTATGTGACAAACAGGGAGCCCTTTTCTAAAGGTGGTGATCACTCACGTTCAGCTTAAAAAAGAAAACACAACACAACATTGTGCTGCTGACCCCTCACCACTTTTTTTTCTCCCTAGTACTACCTTCCTAGAAACAAAAAGTCTCATATGCTGCTGTTAGGAGAAAAGAAAATAAAAATTTCCTCTGGCACAACCTTGGATACCAACCTTGAAATCAAATGGGGTCAGAATGCAAAGGAGCAACCACGGCATTGTGCACCACCCAGCCGGGCTGACAAACAACTCTGCTCCTTTGGGCTTCCCAGAAGGAAAAAGAGTGCCCCTCCGAGATTTATAAACACATACATAATAAATGGGAGGCTGAAGTCTAAACTGTTATGAAGCATTCTCTACTCCGCTTCCGAAGTCCTCTGTGATTTAAAGAGCTGACATTTACTGTGTGCAGGCCTATTATTCAGAATGACTGTTTGTGTATAGACAATATTTTAAAATGGCTTGCTGTAGATGAAAAATTCTTATTAAGTCAGAAAAACAGTTTAAGTAGGTAACACTCTCCCAGTTTAGACTGCTATAAGTCTCGCTGACCCACTGCAGGAAAGGCATGGGGGCAGACAAGCCTGTCCATGCCACCTGCCATGTCCTCGCATGGGGACATCGTGGGCCTGGCCCCGCACGTGCTTGGCCAACGCGCTTGGCACCAGCCAAGGCTGCGGTCACCTTCCTGTCTCCTATCAAGCAACAGACACAAAGAGGTTTGGTGCCACTGTGACACATTTAAACCTTCCTCTATCACATAAGCTTTGACAAGTGTGGGAGCTAGGAAATTACTGCCTCCCCCGAAGCCAGTGGCACAACTCACACTGATGTCCTCCATGGTCCTTAAAAGCATTTGGGTAACCAACACTGGGCACAAGCCAGGCAAACAGTGCCCTGAGACTCACCAGCCTGGACATACTCTTTTCTCTCTCCAGCCTGTTGCCTTATGCCACAGTCCTGGCAGCGATCAAGCAGGATTTATTTCTGAGGTATCCTCTCTGCACTAAGCCTACTGCTGTGAGGACCAGAAATCTGCCAGGAACTGCTAGATGTTCCTCCAGCAAAACAAATGACTAACCAGAACTAAAGCATACACACAGGGTTTTGATTTTACATTGTAATAATTACAAAATACTCCTCACAGACTTAATACCTTGTATTTTACAACATACCAATGGATCTCAATGTATCTTTCAAAGCACATTCACACAGTTGCGCTTTTCTTCAGTCAGCTCAGCACTTGCACACTATCCAGAGCTGAAAGAACAATCTTTTCTTTTGCAGGTATTTTTACAACAGAGAAATTTACACATATCTGAGAAACAACAAAACCAGTGATATTTGACATATCAGTACTGACAAGACTGGCCACATCACTCTAGCATGTAAATTATTCTACACAAAAAAGCCCAGTGCACATTATTTTACTGTCATTACATTTGATAATAAAGCCCAGTTCAGAAAGTCTTTCACATGTAATACACAGATCTGGCTAAATACAGCTGGGGTCAGATTTTTCATGGTGGTAAATATTGATCTGGTAGAGAAAATCATTCTTCTTGAAATTTATGCACTAAAATATGCACTGTAATCTTGATGCCTTCCATGAGATACAAGTGTAGATTTAAATAGAGGGTTACAAACAGAGGGTTTTGACCCCAAACTTCATGTTCAGATTTCTATGATGAGATTTTTAGAGGCAGCAAGTACTGCCATTTTCCATTGATATCAACTAAAAGAAAAAGCTATCACACTTCTGAAAAATCAATGCACAAGGGTACAAAATGGACACAGTGAACACAGACCCAAATTTTGCAAGTAGAAAAATCTGGTTTTGAACCAGCATTTGGCAGCAAGAGTGACACAAATATTCAGTGAACACACTAAGGTACCTGCATGCTTTACAAGCAGCAGCTCCACCACCTATATTGCTTGGTCATCAGTCCCACCCCTTGCATGTCTTGGCCCAACCTAGCCACCGTTCCCTTGGCCAACTCCGTGTCAACGACCGGGTATTCTCATAGATCAAGAACCATTCCCAAATAGGCAGCCTCCATGCAACCATCTTAATTTTGAAGGCAAAAGTGTATAGCAATATGCAAGTGGGCAGCTCTGTGCCCAAGAGCCTCAATGCCACAGAATGGTGCCTGACACACTTAATTTCCTAATGTACAGATATACATATATACCTCTATTTTGCTGAAGAGGTTGGCACACCTTGGACACAACAGGAAGACCTATGAGAAAAGCAACATTATAATAAATGGGCTTCTGGCAATGAGTTTAATCCCCTCTTTTCTTTATTTTCTTGTACTGCAGAATAAAAGCCCAAATGAAAACCCCAAGCTACCATTTTATAAAGCAACCACAGAAAAATTCTTAACAATTAAAACAGGAAAAAAATTACAGCCAAACTGTGATTCCTAATATACTTTTCTGTGAATGGGTTGAAATGACTAATCAGCAGCAGCTGACCAAGAAGTAATTTAAACTTAGCCAAGGCCTGTGAAAAATCAGCAAAGACAAAAAGTAAAGAAAAGCAGACAAATGTTACAAGATTTATCCTTCTCTCCAAGAATTTCAAATTAAAAATGGAAAAATATTTGCTTTCTCCCCTTTATAAATCACACACTTTGATATGCACTATTTTTAAACACTGTCTATAAAATAGTAGTACTTCAAAAGAGATTTAGTAGCTTTTAGGGGGTTCTACTGAATAGATAATTTATGAGAACTTCTGGCTTTTTTAGTTTTATTAAAAATGTGGAATATAATACTATTTGTGCATCAAGAAAACAGTGTATTACCCAAGTGTTGGCAGCCCTTCCTATAAAACACATAGCTCTTAATCATCTGGTTCAGGCATTTTTCCTATTTGCAAAGTCTGCATCTTGCTTTTTTTTTTTTACCCCACTTAAGACAATCTTATTTAAAGCATAATACTGCACATGTAATTTAGGTGATATTTTTGGAAAAGGAAGAAGAATGCACATAATGCACAGTCCTTCAAGCAAAGATCTTCTGTAAAACCAGAAAAAGTCAGTTTTCATTAAAAAGGGAGATGCTGAAGGACAGAAAGCAGGCAAGAACTTCGTCTTTGCATCTGTCACGTATGAGATGCAAGCTGCTGCACAAAGAAAATCATGAAGTGACGGGTGGCTATTTCCTAGTTCAGGCTACCATGTTTACCACGCATGGCCAAATTTTACAGCAGACTGCTGGCAACCTTTTTCCTATCGCTGTTCTGGTTTATTCCAATGCATGAGCCTGCACCATGCAACAAGACCAAGTGACTCATTGAAGTCTTGGTGCGACTCCTCTTCGTGCAGGGAGAGAGCTTCCGGGAGAATTTTACATGTTTGGCTTGTTCAGCATTCAGTTTAATTGTTTCTCTTTTCATGTTTTCACAAAAATATCTGAGATATAATAGAAAAAAATATATTAAAAAAAAAAAACCCAAAGCCCTAGTATTCTGTTAACTTTTTCCTAGGATCTAGGGTGCATATGAAAGCCCATTGAAGCCAAAGGAAATATTGCTTGTCAGTCCAGGGAAAGTAGTATCAGGACTCAGCTTTTTGCAGTGCTGAAGTGAATAGCAAAGCTCCTAATGACTTCATCGGGACTTGAATTTAGCCCTGGCAGGAAACACAGCCATAAAATCATAAATTCAATAAGATGAAATTCCAAGTGAGTATATTTGGTCGAAGGAGGTGAGGACTGGAAACGTGCAGAGAGAAAAAAGTCCAAACCCAACTGTCTACAGCTGTTAAAAAATGAGCCTGTGTCATGTTGGTAACCCTTTAAAATAATGGTCTAATCATTATTAATTCCTTCGATATTTAATGTAATAACATTAATCACAATGAACTCATTTGGTATTAATGTGAATGTCAGACGTACCTCTCCACATACACATCATTTTGGGATTAGCTCTTTGCTATATCATTCTTTTTATATCCATCAGAAAGTGCTGAGGATAGTTGTTTTGGGACTTTGACACAGCTGATCACAAGCGCTGCTTACATACAACTGCGCTCTGTGTTTCCACACATGTTTGAGAGCATCTCTAAGTCTTCTGGGGTAAGCAATTACAGCACCTAGAAGTGGGAGGCAGAGTGTGGAAGAGAAGCCATTGGTATTTCATTGCATGAAACCTCGGGATGGTTTTGCTCTTGAGTGCTGATGACTGTTCCGAGCCAGACCTGCTGCTGATGTGAGCTGACATCGTAACATTGAAACTGATTGACAGTGACTGAGGATCTGGACCATTAACAAGTGTTTCTGGTCAACTGTGACCACTTCCACTGCCGCTTGGTTGTTCTCAACATTCAGATAAAGAAAGGCTGAAGGTATCATCCAGATGATGCTTCCAGAGAAGGTACTTTCTAGGCTGCCTACTGGCAGTGCCCAAGACCTACAAAAAACATTAGTCTCATGCTTACCCTTCCGGTAGACATAGAGTAAGGTAATGATATCAAATAACAGGGTGTGGAAGAGCTGGCTAGCCTATGGAAGGTATCCATGGCAAGAAAGGATGCACCCAAAATCCATGTAATCAAGGAAATGTCAACAAACCTTTGTTATTTCTAATTAACATGTATTTTCAATTCTATTGAAATTTCTAGTGCTTTATGCCACTGTAACTCATACGAACGCCTCATTACAGCCTTCCCATCCACTCCCAATAAACATGTCCATTTACTGTCTTTTGCTCATTTCTGAATAGCTTGGCATGCTTTTAGTTAAAATTCATTCTTTTAAAGCACAATATACATTTAGCTTCTATCCTCTGAACTTTATTCATTCATTATTAACACTGAAAGCCAAAGTGCATAAGAGAAGTTCAGTCCTATCAGTATTTCGTATGAAAGTAATGTCTCGGTATATTAGCAGTACACAGCACTATCACACATAAAATGCTGCCCAGTCCTTCAACAAAGCAGCCGTATCCCAGAGCCTAATAGGATCACTTACTTCAAATGTGACACCACCTTCTTTGAAATATTTGTTTAGATTTCATAAACATATGAAGGTTCTCAAACTCAAATAAAACCTCCAGCCTCCAGCCCAAGCTCTGATTCTAAAGAGCTTTCTGTTCAATAAATCAGAGCCTGAATCCAGGGTTTTTTTTTTTCCCCCGCTGGCTTTTTTTTTTTTTTGGATAAAAATAAATGTCATCTGGTTTTGACTGCAGATAATGAATCATATTAAGAATTTTAAAAGCACTATTCTCTTTTTTGAGACCTAATTTCAGACCTATTAACACTTTAATATGAAACAGAAGCCCATCATTTCATTAGAAAAAGAATAAGGCCCCTCTTGTACCATATGTTGTTTCTTCCTTTACAAAAAAATCCTTTTGAAATCCTAGATTGGGCAGCATCAGAGCAGAATGCAGATCTGGCACAGAGACAAAGTATAGGTGAGCAGACCTTGCATCAGGGAGATTAACTATTTCAAGCAAAATTACAGGTTTCTGGCAAACTCTCTTTCACATTCCTTACAATAATAAATGAGCCAACTTAAAAAATGAATGATTGCAACACAAAAAAAAGTCCTGGTGGGGGCGACCCAAAACATGTGAAATGCTAGCATGTCATCACCACAAACTTGCCTATGATTACACCAAGGCTAAACAGCTGTTTCTTACAAGTGCTTTTTGGCACGTTAGATATTTATTAAATAAGAAAGAAAATTATAGCTGTCCCTTTTCAATATTTACATTTAAAATATTAGAATGCCTTTAAAACACACAGAACATGAATGCAAAAGCTGGTGTGATAGCAGAGAACCTTATTGCACATAATTAACAGACACATAATGTCTGGTTACTAGTAATTTCCTTCTAGCTGAGTAAGGAAATAATTTAATCATGTTGATCAAATGAATCCCATGAGCCCAGTGTAACATTATGCTTTTTTTTTCCCCCCCTCTAAATCTGCATTAACTGATAAGAGTCTACTTGGTGAAATCACAGAACCCAACCCTGTTTAGGTATCCTTAATAATACCTAAAATATGGGCATGATTTTAGTAATTAGTTTAATCAAGCATTTCAGTAAAATCTTTTCTAATTCCTGGTGCTGACTGCAAATAAAAAGAGCAGGGAGAAGGAAAAAAGAAATAACTTGGCGTGTTCTTTATTTGGAATAGAAGCAAAAATATTTTTTTAAAAAAATTGCACATTCCATGTTGCTCTGTTACAATGCGGAAGGTATTTCAACAAAGATACACGCCAAAAAAAAAAAAAAAAAAAAAAAAAAGCACCTTAAACACTTGAGTGTTAAGCAGCTAACTCTAAACTACTATTATTCTCCTCCTCTCACCCTCAAAACATCTCCAGGTGTGACTCAGAAATATGCAGGTAGAATTTTCTCTTTTTTCCCCTCTAAACTATCATTTTATTTGATAATACATCATTTGCCTTGTCATTCCAGGGTTTCACAGTAAAACCTTTTGTGGGATTCTGCTATTGTTCTCTCTGAACTACTTAGAAAAAGCACTGAACTACCTTCTGTGCTATCTCAGGTAGTTTCCTGTAATGAGGTGATATAATTTAACACTTACCATAATACATTTTATCCATCTATTGTTTGATAAATAATTCCTGCAATAACACTTTTATTCTTTCCATAATTCTTTAGGGTAATGCTGGAGGAATAATATTTTTACTGCGGTGATTGATGTTGGATTCTTCAGCATGAATAGACCCCACGAACACAGGTTATTGATAAGCATAAAAAAAATCTGTATGAAAACACTATCAGGGATCAAAGGGTTAATACCATTTTATGAGGTTGTAAAAATCTACCTCAAGAATCTTGTGTTAGCAATATTCTTTGTGTAAGATGTATGTTATTAAAACAAGTAGCAGCATCTGAATTAAAGTGACAGTATGATGGATGACTAGCGAAGTGGAATCAGAGTCGTTTGCAGCATTTTGGGCTAGATGTGGGAATTCTGCCTCAGAGGCAGGGCGCTTGGCAGATGCACTGATTCCAGCCTGACGCATGTTCATAAATATGCCCCTAGAGAGGTGTGGCCTAGCAGAATTTACAAAATTATGTTCATGAATTATTTAACATTTATTTATGGACACTATATTTAACAGCATTTGCAAAGGCGAATGGACCATCGCATACATAGTGATCTTTAGATAATGCACATTCTGCACAAGACGGAGACAGTTTGCATACTTCATGGAGAGGCTAAGTATAGCAGAACTAGGTAAGTGATATGTCAGTATTGTGGCTTCATACACCATGGTCTGCTGCACCCCAGAGAGACCGACAATTCCAGGAAATACCTGACAAGTCGGCAGTTACGACCTTTGCAAAAGACATCGCCCCAGACAGAGATACCACAGTGCTGGTGACGACTCCTCCTTTAATAAACAGACCCCAAACTTGCTTCTGGAACAACTGTGCCCAAGAGCCTGCTCACAGAACAGGCAGCAAACAAGCTGTCGTTGACTGCTGTGTGGCCCCACCGATCTTGATATCGGACCACTTGATACTATTATCACAACACCAGAAGTGTAAACTTAAGCACTTGTAAGCCTGAAATGCAAAAGTTAAGCAGCACAGGAAAATCTCAGCCTCTTCCGTCATGCACATATGTAACTTGCAATGCTTAATTATGTGATCAAACTCTCTCTCAATTAATACCACAGATTCTTCTCTGCTGGATACACACAAACTGCTCAACACACTTGGAAAGCACAAGATGAATCCATACTTTACACAGTGAAACAAAGCTATAGCAAAAATAAAGACGAAATGTCATGAAATAAAACAGAATCTCAAGGTAAAGCAGTGTATCTCATTCTGGAAGGGACTACCCTTGAAGGAGAAAGGAATTCTTTCATTTAGCACTCCTACCGTTTACCCTCTATTTACACTCTATTATACTTTCCATTGTGTCATTTCTTGATCTTCAAAAGACATAATTTTACATTTAATTTTCACTGTAGGTAATATGAACAACACTGTCACGTGGAAACCCTCTTTTGTTTTTTCTTTCTTTCTAATCCTAAATGGTTGGTTTACAATGCCAGATACCTACAGAGAGCAAAGAGAGGTGCTCACAGAGCCCCCAGAAGACCTATGAACTGGAGATGTACCAGGCTATAAATGATTCCCTCTTGTTCCAGAGAGGCGTTTTTTGGTTGACGGTACGTATCAAAGATGAGCGTACTGGCCCATGTGCAAAGCAAGCATCCTCTTTCCTTACACCCTTTTTCTCTCCTTGCTGCTCCAGCAAGTAAGTAGCCTTAGAGGCTTTCATATGCTGTCCACACAGACCAAAAAGCTCAGGGTAAATGGAAGGCAAAGCTCTTCACCACACAACTCCTTGTGCTAATACGGCTGCATGGCTGACATAAGCCTGCAATTCCTCAACCTTCTGAGTACTTAACAGCCCATGCTGTCAGGATATGCTCCCCATTATCTGACAATCCTATTTGCTTCAAGTCTAATCCCACTTTTTCTTCTGTGTCAAGGGGACACAGAAGGAAAACTATTCCCTTTCTCTGTGCAGCCTCACTTCATATATTTGATACCTGTGATCATGCCCCCTCAGCCTTTTTTACTTTAAACAACCATAAAATGTTCAGTCTGTCCTCAAAGGCCACATTTGGCAAACCTGCATGCAGTCTCCTTGCTCCCTTTGCAACCTCTTCCACTGGGGCACATTTTGCTCCTTATCACACCACCACAGCCGAGGTCTTGCCAATGCTTCACAAAGGAGACAAATACCCTTCATCATCTCAAAACACGTGCCATCCTCCCTGCCCTCAACATGGTTGGTTTTTCCCCCCAAAGCAGGTTTGTGTTCAGCTACCAACCTGCTAAAGTCCTCTCAGATCTCTTCTCGTAAACCAGGCGTTTCCTGGCTGGTGTTTGTCAGAGTATTCATTTCCACCTATGCTCAGAGCTTGGCGTTCGGTCTCACTGAATGCACCCTTCTTCAAGCTGTATCTCCTATTCAGCAAGACAATTTTGAATTCTAATCCCATCCAACAACCTGCCTGCAGACCCTCCCAGTTTGGTGTCATTTGCAAATTTAATGATTTTAATATCCATTTAATTATCCAAATCATTAATGCAAATGTGGAAAGGGTCCTAAACAGAACTTAGTATATCCTTCCAGGCTGACAATGAGCCACTGGTAGCTAGCCTGAATGGTTATTTTTCTAACTCACTTTGCACCCACACAAAAGTGGTTTCCTCTAAAGTAAGATTGGCTTGGTAAAGTAAGATTGGCTTATGGGAATGCTTCACAATAATTTTTTTTTTAATTTGTCTCTTAAATTTCAGATAAAAGTTGACCGAAAATTAGATTTGCTGAGTTAATAGGCATCCAGCATATCTTTCCCAGAAGAAATGGAAGAGAAAACAAAAAGTAGGAAAATCAACATCACATTCAGCACAATTATACCTTTTAGGTTTAGTTTCCCATCCAGTCTAGATGAAATCCATGTTCTTCAGATCGGTGGTTTCAAGTTATGGTAGAGATAGGCTACCTTTTGAAACTACAAAACTTCAGATTTCTCTGAAGAGGACATTCCCGTGATTCTCATCAACACTACCATCACCTTTCGCCCATCCCCAGTAGAAACAAAGAAAAGAAACACAACTCACGACCACTGTTCTGGCGTCCCTCTCAAAGACCGAGTCCCCTCCAAAGGCACAGTTGCAATGCCATCACACGCTGCCTCCATGAATGTGGGTTGCAAATGAACAGAGGTAAAAACCACCACAGCACATCCTCTGCCTGTCTGTAAGCAGTCGCTTTTCAGTGAGAGGACATGGCCTCGCCTGTTTCGACTCTGAACAGGAAGAATGGCTTGACTAACTGTCATCCAAAAACCCTGCAAACCCAATAGGAAATACGGAAACATTTCTCCCCTTAAAGGAACATTTCAGACAACACTGTTTTCTCTGCTGCATAAGAAACATGTGTTTCCATTGAGGATTACACCACAATTTTCTCCAACTACTTTACTTTGGGAATCAATTTATCAAATGCAAACAACTTTCCCACTGGAGACCTTGGAAACTGTACAAATTTTCACTCAGTTTCATTAAGGTTTTTTATTTTAATACTGCATAACTTTTCATCTGCCAAAGGTGGTGTTAGAACAAAAACAAAACCAAGCAAACAATGTTCTGCATTTAACTTTCCTGTATCAACATGAAGGACTCATCAAACACACTCTCGCTACTCATACTAATTGCATAGTATCAAATGGCACTTTTGGCAGCAAGAATTGACTTAAAATTTGGGTTTGGGGTTTAGGTTTTCAAATTTTGGTTAAAGTGTATTCATTAGTGATTTCATTATTTTAAACAAGAAAAAATCCTGGCTCTGTGCTCCACATCCATTTCTTTAATTAAGTACAGTATTCTCCAGTTCTCTGATGATCCTGTTCTAACAGGCAACTCCAAATCTTATATTTCCCAAAGTTTAAGAATGTCTCAATGTGGCCAACCCAAGCCTGGATCACCATCCAGAAGTTATTAGAGGCAATCTATTTTTATTTTCCAGCATATTTTTCCTCTGCTGCATCCCCTTTTTGTCTGGAAGCAACTCCTGTCTCTCTTCTAATTGATGAGGTGAACTAGTATGAGTGATCTTATAATTTCTGCTCTTTGCTTGAGTGGCAAAGAAGTACAAGGAAAAATTGTCTCAGAAGTTTAAATGAAGGATTTAGCTTTCACAATAGTGAAATTACTAGCGCTCAATGGATTTCTCTTAAACATTGCATGCCAAAGAAATAAACCATGAATGATTGCAGTAGTAGGATTTTTGTTATCAAATAAATCATCACTTCCTCAGGTTCTCTGACTTTTCTTCCTTTGCAGGGTTTGGATTTATTTTCTTTTCCATTTTTAGTTTAATGACAACAAGAAACATCTCTGAGCTGGAATACCCAGACCTGACTTGAAAGCAGCATTTCAAATACTTCTCTCTCTCTAAAACCTCGGACTTCTGCAATGGTTAGAGCACTTCCTTTGGTTTTCAAGTACTTAACCCATCAGGTATGGTCCCTGATAGACTAGAAACACTTCTCAAGGAATTTAGAGAAATTACCTTACTTTTTAAACACACCATGCTTTAGAAGTAAATATTAAAACTTGAAAATTTTATTTTTAATTCTTTTTACAAGTTGTTGGCATGTTCCTGTTCAATTAATGTTTGTACTTGATGGATAGAAGATCGATAATTTCCAGGAAAATAAATTCAGCAGAATTAGAGGAAGAATCTGCTCAGTTTAATTACTGCATGAAAAAAAAGAAAGAAACCCTCTTACATGCTGATGATGTGTGAATTTGTGACAATTTAAACTCTGAAGTACTATGATCTCAAGAATACCAAAATATTAATAATATAATCCCTGACATCTCAACCCAAAAGGTACTCAAGTGCTTTTTAAACTATCAAACCTGTATTTCCTACTAATCTCCCCTGCTCCTTTGCAGACACTAAAGCTAAATTCTTTTACACATCCCTGGTGCAGCTTTGGCCCTACGTAACTTTTGCACTTTCCTCATGTAAGTCTGGGCTCTTGAAAGTAAAGACACTGAGCCAAATTGCTTCCTTTACTGGAAGCCCAGGGAAAATGTAATGCATCTTGCAAAGCAAACTGGGCTTCACCTTTAGAACACTCCGAATCAATGCTCAAATTGAGTGCTGACAACACACGAACTTCTGCTAAGGACACTGAATACTGTAGGCACACACATGCACTGAAACGTTCTCAGTCCTTTTTCACATGAAATTTGTAGTAAAATTTTTGATGCCAGCTTCATTTGTATCACAGAGTAGTTCAATAAACACAAAAGAAATTGGGTCACAAAGAAACTGGGTTGCAAAGATAACTGCACTTGAGGCTCTGAAGCCTCTGGGGAGAAACAGAAGAGGAGGAAAACCCATTCTTCTTTGTAATTTCTTTTTTTTTTTTTTTTTTTTTTTTTTTTTCTCCTACCCCAGAAAGACTGGGCTGCTACATGTTGCAGCTAAGGTCTATTGGGAGCTACAGCATGCATTAGAGCTACAAACTAAAGCTCATTATGAGTGACACAGGAGCACTACAGGCAATAGAAACATCCTGGTTGAATTCCAGGGATTATCGAACCAGGTGTTAGGTAAGAAATCCCAGCCCCAGTACAGTCAGTGGCAAAACACCTTTCAACGTCATAGAAGCCATGAACTCGCTCAATATGTGTTATTTTTTTCACTTTTCTGTCTCTCTGCCTGCTTCATTTATGACTTTATTTATTCTATTGGATTTATTGTCCTCTGACCCTCCGCTGTATTTGGAGTCACAGTTTCTCCGAAACAGAATCCAAACTCAATAACGGTCAAGACTGAGGTGAACTTTTGAACTCACAAGGGTCATATAGGTTCAAAATTAAACAGGAACAAGAAAACAGTTCAGTTCAAGTTATTATCTTCCTATGTTCAGCAATTATGATTTTATTCTCTAGGTAATTACACGTGCAGATTTAACCATGTGCAAAAACATTTACCAGGATGGGATTGAAGCCATAATCTGTAAACATGTACGTAATTGCCATTGACATCAAGTTTGCACTGAAAGGCCTTTCAACAAGTGTGAAAAGTGAGAAAAAAAAACCCCACCAAGCTTCAGTATTTGGGCCTTTGGCAACAAACCCAGGCTGCTACTGTAGAGCCACAAAATGCTTCCCGTAGTAAAACAAGTCCGGCTCCAGCATAGAGAGGTGAATCTGACACTGTGGCATGTTTTTGGATTTCATCAATGTTCACAAACATTTCGGATATCATTTGAAAAAAAAAAAAATGTTTCTAGTCTTCTTGCTACAGAGAAAAGAAGGCAAAGACAGCAGCAATATTTTCTGAAAGCATTCAATTCCAAAGCCGGGCTCTTGGCTTGTAGGAGCTGGCTGCCTCCTCCCCAGCAGTTTGGTCTGAGACAAGAGAGGTCACTGGCGCTGGAGCAGGGATGAGACCAGCGCGGGGACGGAGAAAGGCACCGCTAAGGGGCAGAAAGGAGAATTTATGACCCTTCTCACAACCCACTGACTGCAGACAGTCGCTCAGAGTGGCTGCTGGGGCAGAATAAGATGTTCTGTCTATGTCCTGACCATCTCAGAACTGCAGACACTGTGCAGCATATCTGGGGACAGAAGTGTCACCCTTAATCAAGTATATATTATGGAAACCTGCCTGCTTTAGCTTTGTCTCTCTCACCAAGAGCTTTCAGGTGATGTTATGCTGCTCCTGCATGTCCGAAGAGAGGCAAACCCACCGTGCCCTGGCTCCTTCCAGCCCCTGCCCATGGTCTGGGGCCATCAACGCAGTGCAAGCAGGCTGCCTAATGGGCACAGGGGCCTCAAAATAGCCCGGCAAAGAAATGGTAGATGGAGCAATTCCTCATAATGTGTCAAAGAGCTTTCCCAAAACACACCCTCCAAAAATCCCAACAGACAAATCCTATTGGCAGCGCTGGCAATAAGAGTTTCCAGAAGCTGTGCAAGATGGAAAGAGGTCAAGTCGTGCTAATAGGGAAGGAAGGTTTGCGCAACTCCCATGAAAAGAATTAGGCCTCTGTTGGTAGGTTGCTGCACCTGAGAGCAATCCAGGGCTGAGTCATCGCCGTGCAAGCTGAACAGTGCTGACAGCAAGCTCAAGAAGAAGGTTGATTGTGGAGACAGAGCACAGAGGATCCACAGGGAAAAGAACAGAAGTTTAGTGTTTGCAAAGTCTTTCTCTGCTCCAAGGACAGAGACATTGCCCAAATACCCTGCTACCCGGGGTGAGTCCTAGCATTTGAATGAACAACTCCTGAGAATTTTCGGTACCCCATTGGTTATTAATGGTGATTCAAATCCAGTTAAAATTAGTATCACTCCCTCTGCTTGTGAATTTCTGAACTTGCACTGCACGTGGAAGCCAAGCTCTGTGTATCACCTCAGAAAGACAGGATTTTCCTTCTTCGGGATGAAACAGTCTCCATCCCTGAAAATCTGATAATGCTTTGCATTAGGGATATCAGAAATACCTATTATCCACCAGCACCTCGGATTTTTGATTTTCCATTTCTCACATGCCTCTGACATTTACAGTGATGCGCAGTGATGAATTTGGCCCAACTTCTCTGTAATCCTCATAATGAACAGTAATTTTTAAGCTCACCTTGTTGGCTAACAGCAACAATAACATCACTCCAACTTTTTTCTCTGTCTTCAGCAGTTAAAATGTACAGCATGAGTGGTGTTCTTTTGCTTAAAAACATAAAAAGGAATTTCAGTCATCCTGCCAGTTTAAAGAAATGCAGAGGTATTACCTGTAAGGATGAATGCAGCAAAGGCAAAAGAACAGGATGATCTGTACAGGCAAACAGGGACACTGAAACTGTACATATGAAGCCTGCCATGTCCTTATCCAAAGTGCAAACTTTGCTGTCACCTATAAATCAAGCAGTTTATGAGGCTGCAATATTTACACTCTAATTAAAAAATCATAAAACTAGACACCTTCAGTTTGTAAAAAGAAGAACTCAGGATCTGCTACTGAAACACAGTGTTAATCAGTAACTCCTAATGATCTGCTCCACAGCCTTAGAGGTTACATGCTTATTCAGCTACACATAACAAACAAGATAATGAGAGAAAGCAGGAGAAGTGAAGGGAATATGTTACAGCAAACGCAAGGTTTTGCTGCCACCAGGACCTACTCCTGACCCCTCCAATCCTGACATCACATTTTGTTTTCTCATTTCCAAAAGGCAACAGATCTGTAATGTAAAGCTTTGATAACACACTACGTACAGAATGATCCCAAGATATTTTCTGTGTGTGTAACCCCTGCAGAAGCCAAATATAGCCCTGGAGAAACACCTGCTTTTACCTTTATACAGTCAGAACTCCAGTCCCCTCCATATTAATGAAAAATGAGCCTTAAGAGTCAGTGTTTCCACGTTAGTTTCTCTGAATTCATTAGGGAAACAGCTGATTTCTGAATCTGCCATTTTCTGCTTACGCAGTCAAAAAAAAAGAGCTCTCTAGCAAAGGCTGGAGAAATCCAAGCACTGTGCAGTGTTGGAAATAAAAATCACCAAACAATGTCAGACATAATTAGTGCTCCTAATTCTACAGTTAAAATAGCATTTATCTTTTAAAGCTTCTCATGGGAAAAAAAAAAAAAAATCAGACAGGGCTTGGCACTCCCTGCTTCATGCTAAACCAGCCCCTCTCCCTGCCATGTACAACGCTGCATTTTGAGCCCCACAAAGCTTTGCTCTTTTCCAAAACCAACAGCCAGGAGATATCAGCTAGGAGAGGCAGCCCCTGAAGTCAGGCTCTTTTCGTGGCACTTCCACAATACAGCCAGTCCATACCAAGGCCTCACCCAAACTTCTCATCTAACATCCACAATTTTGTACCTCTCACTAGTTCAGGGTGAAAAAGACAGAAGGCAGAGATTTTACTCCCTGGTACAAGCTGGGAAAAAAAGCAACATCTGCAATCTATCGGTCACACCAAGATCTTAATTCTTTTCTTTCCTTCTTTTTTTTTTTTTTTCCTTTCTTCCCTTTAAGTTGACCATGGCTACAAAATTGCAGGTGAAAAATTACAGACTTTATTTTTCAAATCCCTCCTTCTTATTCTTCTCCTCTAGTCTTTTGACAGTCTAAAAAGAATCAAGGTATAGTTGTTTTAGGTGAATATGAGTTGGCTTATTTCTGTCACCAGTTATATGATGCTATCCAGAACGTATCATTAAAAAGACTCAACTAAATTACAGTTTTGACTTAGGTATTCCCAGCTCATATATTTTTGTCAGTATTTCAGACCGATAAGAATTAATGAGAGTCACAAGTATATATTAATGTGACCACAGACACTTAAAACCAGTAATGATTTATCCTGGTTAATAGTGCAAATTAACAAAAAAGCATGCAAAAATAATAGAACCATTTCAGATATTTTTTTCTTTTCAATCAGCTTCTGCAGAGAGACTATGGTGCTGTACTAAGAAATGTAACAGCATATAGGAGGCAGGCCGAACTCCAACAGGCTCGGTCTTTAAAACTGGAGAAGAAAAGTCTTTTATCAAGAACCTCAGAGCTACAGTGGGCTTGATCACAGCAATGCCTACAAAAGATGGGATGTAAAAGGAGAAGAGAGAGGAGAAAATAACCACAGTGAAACCAGGTGTGGGTTTACTTCATGGGTTCTTTGCTTGACCTAGGGAAGAGCCCAACAGCTTTTTGCCCTGGCCACTGGAAGTCTGCACTGCTTGCCTGTCCCTGGATGGAAGGAAGGATTACATGGGGTGAGGAAGGCAGCTCACTCCCTCCCCACTACCTCTGTCAGGGTTGCAGCCATCCTGGCAAAAACCACCCCAAACAATATCAAAGGCAAGCTTGGTCTGCTTTGGCAAGCACATAAACATCCGCAGAAGCTCCATTAGCAAGTATCCCCACTGAAATTAACGTGCCCTCCAAAGAAGCTTCCCACCTCCAAAAGAAAAAAATAGCGAGGGGGAGAAAAGCGCAAGATATTCAGCTGCAGTATGTGGAGATAAACTCACTTTTCAAGGTAACAATATACCAACATACAGATGACACTTCCTAAACATACATCATTATGCCTTGCAGGCTTTCTTCCACACATGCACTTCCCAATCACTATCCTTTCTGGATTTTACAAAGTAAGCATGAAAGCTATTGTTCCAAGCCATTTCCAAAGAAAGCAGTTGAATGACATACCATAAAACATATGGGTCTCATTAACTTAAAATATTGCCCGTTTTAAACAGCCTCTTAGCAAATAACCATACTTAAAAATTTAATTCCATTTCGCGACTCATGCTTTTACCGTTTGGGCTACAGTTTATCTTAATTATTATATTACCATAGCTTGTATTTTGTTTTGATGTCCAGGCTGCTGGTGCCAAATCCTTGCGACCTCCCGAAGGAGACTTCCACCTCCAGATTTAGCATGGCTCAGGAGAGCATTGCTGGAAATAACTTACAAAGTTGTCTTTTTAGTCTTTTTTTTTTTTTTTTTTAATAGGCCCATTTTCATTCAGGGCCAAACACAGCTCCTTGGCAACAAAATGTAATCAAAGCAACTTGCTTCAAAGTTTAGGCATTTTCTGTCATGGCACTGTCTAATGGGCTTCAAACACTGCCTTAAAAAAAAAAAAACACACAACACAAAAACCTACACATAACACAAGTCTGTATAAGTTTCTGCTGGAGTTTCTCAAAGCCAAGGCAGTCCTTTCTTGCTTTTAATGAAATTCCTTTCTATTTCTTCAGGTATGACTCCCCTTGGACACGGAGGGCATATTTTCTCCTTGAGTTAGGACAGCTTATGACAAATAATGATGAGGAATCAATAGACAGGAGGGAAATATTGGGTGAGAGGCTGAATGAATCTCAGAGATAAATTATTGACCACGGGCATGGCCCTCTCTCCTTTCTCTTATATGTTCGTATTCCATCTCACTAACAACCTGAAAGAAAATCAAATATTTTGTTTGGGGGCTTCACTAATATCAGCAACTTTTACTATCTTAATGGCATTTTTATTGATCTCAGCTTTAATGGGAGCTGTATATATTTGATGTTGGTCATTTAAAGTAGATGTGAGTAATAGACTTTCCCAGTGAGGATCATAAAGCAGCCCCTTGTCTGGCAAGCACAGGAAGCAAATAGAAGACAGCATTTAATCTACTGTTCTGCTGCAGTTATCGGGGCTGAGAGGGGAAAAAAAATAAAATGTAAAGATTGGCTGTGTGTCCCCCCGCCCTCGCTCTCCCCAAATGCCGACTCTCGGGCACAGTGGTCATCAGCAAACTAACAACAAAAGGCCATTGGCGCAATGACCTTGGCTGTGGCATCACGCACTGGAGGAAAGAAATGAAGCCATTAGACTGAGGCGGGAGAACAGGTTATAAATCAAGCCATTTCCAATAAGCTGCTGTAATGGTCATCCATCATTGCCAACCGCGGCGCACAGCAGACCATGGAGACATTGGAGCTGCTAAAGCTGAGACATAAACAATAATAATCCGGGCTTGATGTTTCAGCCCTTCAGGAAATTTAGGAACATTTGCTTTTCTTTTGTTTGTCAGAGGTGATATTTAAAGCGTAAGATGTAATAAATAGAGGACAGTTGACACATCAGTACAGTTTACAAGCACTGCATTCTGGGTGTGATTAAAGATGGGGAGGGAGGTGGGAGAAGTTGAATGCCAAAAATATCCAGAGCTTCTGTGATATGCAGTTCACTTCCCAGCATGATAAATTTAACCTTTTGGGTGCACTACACCTAATTTCTTTTCTTTTCTTTGAAAGCAAAGGTGAATTTCTTCGCATATTTTCAGTACACTCACATCGACAAGCAGGTTTTTCTGGGGTGGAGGGAAAGCGATTAAAATCCGTAATTAGGTAACATGTGGGTAAGTGGAATTAGATATGCATGGACTGTACATTTTAATAACATTTTATTGATCATTTCTAGTGGCAGAACATTACAGCAGCTGAACTATTTACGGTGAACATTTCAGGGATAAAAAAATTATATCCAAGTGCAAACAATTTAAAAAAAAACAAACAAAAATGCAGCTAAATTTACACCAGAACAAATAATATAGCAGAAAAATAACGTATATGATGCTAAATCTTTCACTACAAACAGAAGTAGCAGTTTTGGAGCCTCAGCGCATACAATAAACATCAAGTTTATTCTACCAGGAATTTTCACAATTTACTCCTATGCCATGGAATAAGGCAACTTTGAATTGTACACCTTGCATATCCTTATTTATTCCAAGAAGCTTTATTTGTTTGCCATGAGGATGGCTGCAGTTTTATTAAACTGACATGTATTTATCAACATATCTTCTGTTCCACTTGAGAATCAGGAAACACTCTGTGACAATGGTGGATGGCATTTGGGGGACGAAACAGAACTGCAGAGATGTGCAAAGAAGTTAATAATATCAGCAGCAGTCCTTTTATAGCGCTCCATTCCCTCCCAAAATATAGGGAGACCCTTTTGTGGTAAGAGGGGCAACATCTGGCATGTTTAATTACTCTGGGAATCAACAAATCTGGTGAGTGCTATAGGGCCATCATAGTGGCCAGTGATCCACGCACACTTACAGTTTCCATACAGGCACAGGCTTAAATGCTGGATTCATGATACTACCCAAGATTTCCACTTCTCTTTCACTTCAGTAAAGACAGACACCTGCCACCAATTCCCCGACAAGCACTAACATGATCTTGTAGGGAGGCCTCGTATATAAAATAGGATTATGAGAAATACAAATATATTCCTCTATAATAAACAGGAGCCAGAATTCCATCAAGGGACTTCCATCTAATTGCTCAAGGTGCTACTTCACATTCCCTCAAAAAATATTCAGACTTGGTATGAAGACATGGGGTTCATCTGACCCACTGACACTGGCTGAGAGGCTCTCAGCTCAGTTTAAAGTAGTTCCTCAATCGTGAATGGAAAGAGGCACACACCTCCAGCGAGAAACGTGCCCTGCCTTATGCAGTTGGGTGCACCATGTGGGATGACTTGCTCCACAGGGACACCCACCTCTCTCCACTGACTACAGCAGAAGCCGAGATGACTCAAGAACTGTATCTTCGGCAACTGAGAGAGGGTGGGAGGAGCTGGCTTTAAGGTGACTGAGTATGCACTACATCTTTATCAGACTAATAGACTGCCTCTTCTCTATCATGGGGGAGAGAACTCAAGGCACAGAACACATGGCCAGTTTCTCCAGGCTTTTTATAGGTGTAGGGCAACACGACAAAAGACGGGGTGCAGCCAATGTGTTGTGTCTGTCCCAAAACCTAACTTCTTCACAAGATCAAGTTCTTCAGCATGGGCATGGATCACCTAAAATACCTCCTAGAGACTGACAAATTTCTCTTGGCCCACTGGCAAAACCTAAGCCCAGTAAGCACCATACTGCCTATCTTACCCACTCCATACATGAGTAGGGTGGGAAAAACACTTTCCTCTGCCCTCTTCTTCCCCTGGTGCACTGTACAAGGCAGGCCAGAATTTTTATCCTTCCACTGTAAACTATAATACCTGGTTTAAAATTATATTACAAGCCATTAATACAAACGGAGGGTTTGGGAGGATTTTATAACCCACAAGAGATGACACTCATAGGTTATGATGTCATTCAAACCACTTGATAATATACTGTACTAGCTTGCAATATTCCAAAAGCAGCTATTAAACTAAATATAGATGAGGAACATGTTGCTACAACAACACAAAATATTATGAGCAGCAGCTCTCAGAAATATATGGCTGCAAACCTGACTTTTATTTATTTGTTTAGTCAATTTTTTTTCACATGGGGTAAAAACAACTGCTTCGGTCCTCTGAAGGTGCATACACTGTAGATTGATTTTAAAATCACCACAGTGAAAAAATAAAAGGCCAATCCAACATTGAGGTAATCCTATGGGTAAAAAAATTATATATATATATTTGATGTATGTAAACTACAACACTCCTAGATAGAAATAAAACAGTCATGGCCATTTAAGGTAATTCAGTTGCATTACCTTTCTTTTCATACCAAACTTAAGAGCAATAAAAAGAGAAAATGTAAGTGCTAGTTCTTACACTTTTGTAAGTCACTAATATCAAAACAGAGTGCTTTAATTATATTTCAAGACTAGGGTATGGGCTGAGTGACAAGATTTACTGGAGGTCAATGCAAGCAATAACCATTTTTATTCACAATGAAAAATAATACCATCAACGGGAGTTGTTAAGAACTATTAAAACTGCTGAATTTAAATGCTTCTGTAGAATACTTAATCAGATACGTTTGGTCATTCTGGTTCGAGGTAAAGATATACAACAACTACCAGTGTCACAATGATGATTTTCATTATTTTATATTATTATTTATACTTAAGAATACCCTGTTTTCAGCCCTATATTACAAAGGGGTGGATCTTAGCCAAATACATCCTTCTCCTAAAGGGTGTAAAGTTTCAGGGAAATGGCTGGAGAAGGCTGTGCCCCCACGCTTTCCTAGAAAGGCTTTACAGAAACAGGGAACAAAACCACTTCAAGTGGTGTGATGGATGGACGGAAGGAAGGAAGCATCCCTACTGAACAGATGATGACTCCAGTGGACTCAGACCTCTGATTTACAAAGTCAGGGTCCCTTCTGGGCTAGATATAAAGCCCATGGCTGGAGTCAGCAGGATGAAGCCCATTTTCAGCAGTGGGCTTCCCAGCAGGCACAAGACCTCATCTTTCAAATCCAGTAAAACTTAGCTACATGACTCACACAAGGGATTTGAAGAGCAGCATTTGACCCAGAGTCTCAAACAGGAACATTGCCCAAGTAAGACAAGAACACAGAGTATTTAGCGGGCTCATACATCACCAGAGTTTGGTTTCTTGGATTTAGTGTGCAACAAAATAAATCCACCTTCTCAACTGAACATGGCAGCCTGACATGAACTGACCAAAGCACACCACTGCACTGCCTTTTTTTTTTATATGGTCAAGCTGAATATTCTCTCTTAAAATTAAACATTTGAACACGTTTTAATACAAATGTAATAGATTATTTTCTCATGAGCTGCTGTTTAAAGCCTCATTTATAATAAATATTTATAAGTATTTATAAA